>NW_010164670.1:0-21440 GCF_000695765.1 Mesitornis unicolor | reverse complement strand
CCTGCTTTAAAAATAAATCTATTAATGAAAGCTGATTTGCTTTTTAATAAGTGATGCTGCATTGAAATACTTGTAGTCTTTGGGAAAAGCATCTTCAGTTTTTTCTTTCTGCCTTGTTTCCTCTACTTGCAGTGATAGAAGTAATATTGATTTGTGTGAGCATTTGACTTCAAAAAACCATCTTTGACAAAATAAAAAGACGCTTGCCTCTGACCCACTGTTCCTCAATCTGTGCAACAGGAGCCTGAATGGCAAGGGGGTTGTCAGCCAGACAACTCTCTGTGTCTCGTAATCACTCCTGAAATCTTGTACATCAGTCAACTTGGAAAGTTCCTGTAGTCTACTGTGACCAGCGAGAGAAGAAACTTGCAGCTTGTTCTTATTCCATCTTGATAGTGCAGCTCTGATTTGTACTTCTCTCTGGGCACCTTTTCTCCTCCTAGACCCAGAAAGTAATAAGAACAAAGAGGCAGATCTTCTTGTTGAACTTTGTGTGCAGGAAACAGGAGGATTCAGCCTTCTCCCAGGAGGCTTCAACACTTCTGCTCTTAGCCATCTCAATTCTGAGCCTTGGTTGCTCTTAGGATGGAAGGCACGGCAGTCTTCTATGCATAATTGATGGATATTTTTGAAGCAGAACTTCAGCCATCTAAGCCCTACCCCCACCATAACCTTTTGAAATGTGTTTTATCATTGTAATAATGAGTTAGAGAAAATAGTTGACCATCAATTTCACATGTAAGGTATGTGGCAAGGTGTGGAGTGGAATCAGGGTATTAAGTTTCCTAGAACAGTTCAATAATCTCTGTAAAAAATATGCTTAAGTTTCAGCAAAAAAAAACTGTAACCGGTTTCAGGCTTAAAACTTCTACAAAAATAGTTTAAAAGACGTAATGAATAGGCGTTATTGAAACCTAATGGGATGCTGCAACATTTTTTCTGTGCTAAATGCTCAACAAGATATCAGTCATCTTAATACCACACTTAGTTCAAGAAAAATTAACAAAAATCCCAGATCAGATATGAAAATACTGGATTTATTAAACCGAAGTTTTAATACTGGCCTCCTAAACAAGACGAAGTGCACGTTAAATTGAAAACGTTGAAATAAAGTGAGTGTTATCTGATGTTATCAGAAATCTCTGGCACTTAATCACTTCCGGTATTTATTTATTCCTCTCCATACCACAGTACTGTGAATATTTTTCTTAACTAATGATAGGACAAGGGGCAATGGGTGCAAGCTGGAGCATAGGAGGTTCAATCTGAACATGAGGAAAAACTTTTTTACTGTAAGGGTTACAAAGCACTGGAACAGGCTGCCCAGAGAGGTTGTGGAGTCTCCTTCTCTGGAGACATTCAAAACCCGCCTGGACACATTCCTGTGTGACCTGGTTAGGGTGATCCTGCTCTGGCAGGGGGTTTGGACTGGATGATCTTTTGAGGTCCCTTCCAACTCCTAAGATTCTGTGATTCTGTGATTGTATTTTTTAAAGTTGAATCTGTTTTCATCAGAGGAATAATTTTAGCATTTAATGACTAATATGAAAATTAATAATTGGTGTCAAAGCCATAGGGTAGTTGTCGTCTGATGTCTTTTGTAAACATAAATATTTATCATTGAACTGATGAGAGCTTTGGAATAATCTGAAGCAGAAAGGGTAGGGAAGCGTTGAGAACATGGAAGGATTAGGCAGCTCCTGTGGCTCATCTGTGTGGGGCTTCTGCATTTGAAATGCAGTTGCTTGAACTTTGGCAGTAGCAGAGCATTGCATACTGGCTCTTACTAAGCATTAGCTCCATTCATTATCAGTAAGATATAGAAACATATGCTTGTTAGTAAAGCATAGTATCTGAAAAGTATGCTAAAAATGCTTTGATTTTTAGGTTACAGTTGTGTTATTGATGTAGGCCTTCCTGATGTGCTTCTGTTTTCTTTCTGTCATGTGACTGTAAAAATGTCTGTGGTGCAGACAAGAGGTTTGTGGTCCCCTTTCGTGTGGCAGATGCATTGAATCCCATGGCCAGTCCTGCACTCATGTGTGACAAATGTGTGATTATGTGATGTAGAAGAAGCTGTGGCACATGAGCACCTGTGTGTAACCAGAGGTGTCTTACTAAAAGATTGACTGCCATAGACATAGGTACACAGGAATTGAGCAATTAAACCATGGTAATACACCCAGGCATGATGAATTTTCATGTCTCATTTCACTTATCATGTTGACTCATTGGAGTTTAGAGAAAATACTCTTTTACTGTAAGGTGAATAGATACTGTGGTGGTCCTTTTAATTTTATCAGTCATTACTGGAAGCAAATCAAACTAATGTCATGCTTTTGAAATCTCTCTCCTACTCACTGAAATTAGTGACGCTGCTGATGTAGAGTTGAATTAAAAATACATTTCAACAGATATGCTTAAGTAGGAAGCAATGCTATTTAATGAGGTTGAGAAGTTGCTATTTTTCATTCCTCATTCAGCGAACAAGCAGGTGTACAGCAGACAGAATAATGTTATGCCAAATTAAGGTTGTCTTTTACACATGGCATTGAGAATTGATTATTAAAATTAGACTTTTAAGTTATCAGACATTAAATATGGCAGCAGAATTTCACTCTGTGTCAGTCGTGTCAAAGTAATGATTTGATAATATGCACAACTGTGAACAGTAAATGCAGAATCTTTATCAGTGTGTTAAAATTCATGGTAGGAGAATGTCACTTTTATATTTACTGCACCAAGAAATATGTGCAAACTCCAAACTGAAAGGAATGTATATGTGTGTGTGTAATTTATTGTCTGTATGATCCACATGCTTCACGTAAGGCAAAAAACATGAAAATATAATAGTAGGGATGAAGAAAACACTTTTTCCAGCATCTTTAAAATTGGTGGGGCATCAGTTGCAACCCTGAACTAGTTCAGCATAGGAGTGAATTGTTGAAAGGTAGAAGAGATTTAATTTAATTGAATTTATTTTTACTTTTGCCATTCAGAAGAAAAAAATCTGAAAGAGTCTTAAACTTATTGAACATTCGCAGATGACAGTAACTGAGTGTCTTTATACTCAGTTAATTAAGCACACCTTCCTCATTGCCAATGACTGTAGTAGTACCCAGAGGGGACAAAAAATGATTAAAAGAACATCAAAGAGAATAGAAGTTAGCAAAATAACACTTTCTAATCTCTTTCCTTTGCAGTTCTGCTGCAAATAAGTAAAAAAATCTGTAGTTGTAGTATCTTTTTTAAAAGTAATGATACGATGTGCATTCCCAGCAGCTGTGTTGTATGCATTTCTGTGTCACGTTGTCTTTAGTAAGACTCTTGTGTAAGAAATGCAGGAGCAAGTTAGAAGTCTTTATAAATGCGTTTTGGAGAGAATAATTTTAAAATTCATTCGGAGAGATCTCAGTTGGTTCCAGGGAGGTCACACAAGAAGGAGAACCTTTTATGGAGATAAAGCTTATTATAATAATGAAAATCATGCTGATTCAAATGGGTAGCAATTTTTAATTCAGATAGGATCCTTTATTCCTTGGGATACAAATTCATCTCAAGTCAACACTTTGTTCTGGAATTTATTCTTCTGACAATCTAAGCAGGAGAGTCTACAAAGCTTTGACCTAAAAATTTCAGTATTTCCCCAGGACATTCTTAGAAGTGAAAAGTTGGATTTTTATCTTATGGGTATTATCCTGGGTGGGAGGAGGGAAAAGAACAGCAAACCAACAGTGATAAAAAAGTTCTGCTTGATGAGCTTTTGACGTACTAGCAGAAGTCACACAAAGACATTTCTCGTTGCTTCTGTGATAATACATATTACCAGGTGTTTTTTCTTATATTAATGGTTTAAAACAAGTAGGTCTAAAACAGCCAAACAATCTAGTAAATCCAAACGTAACTGAGCATTGTGTTCGGTTGTGTTTATTTCCAAGGGTGTGCAATAGTACTGTGGGGATTTATTACCTCCTTTTGCCTTCGTAAAGAGCCAATAATTCACAGAAGCCTACAATATCCTCTGGATGATAGGGAGAAGTACAGTGATTGCAAGCATGAGGTGACATGTCCTGGTTGGGTTTCTTTTACTGGTATTTTTAGATTTGACGGCCTGTTAAGACTGAATATGATATTGATTGATGCTGAATACACACGAGGGAGTTCAGATGATTTTGTGATACCCAGCTGGTGTGCTTTGATACATACAGCAAACAGGAGCATTTGTTATCAAATGTATGACTTCCCGAAAGTAACTGCGCTAATAGAGCAATGTGAGCTTAGTAAAGGACCAGCACATTAATCCAATCTTACTTTCAGCTTTCTTCTGAACTGATGTGAACTCTTGGTCCAGGTTAGCTCAGCTCCATTTGCAGTCTCTTGCTGCAGAGAGAGCAGAGCCAAGAGTTTTGTGCATCTTCTGTAAACTAAAAGGTTCTGTATAGCTTTCTAGTTCTGTACCTAGGGCCAGGTCCTTTATTCCCACCTTACAACGTGTGGTAAGGGAGCTCAAATGCAGGGAATCATTCAGAAATCCCTCTTTGCCATCAGGGACAGACAGTTCCTGATTTAAAAAAAGGCCTCTAATAGGCCTCATTAGTCTGTTCTTCTGGGCAGCATCCTTCTTGTCGCTGGGGTCCTTGATGCCTCAGCAGATGCTGTGTGGGAATGGTGCATTTTCTGGCGAATCTCTCTGGGCACGTTGTGAATTTCTTTCTGCTTCTCACTTACCCCAGTGTCCTTTGTCAGAAACTCTCTGCTGTCTCTGAGAATGGAGAGCAGCTGTGTGGAGTCATCTGAGCACTTATACAGAGACCACATGTGCATGAGCTTCCCTCTTTATCATTAGACTTGTCAGAGCTTTCTGAACTTAGGTCCCACCAGTCCCACCTGTTAGACGTGTTTTGGATGGCCTGTGTCAATGTCTAACTTGTAAACTCAGTTAGATGAGAAGACCTCAAGATCCTGTGTGACGTTCAGAGGCCAAGAAGCTAGTAAAGCATTCTGCTGCACATGAGCCATCTTGCAGCTGTTGGATGTATGGATATAATGCTCCAGGTTGCACACTTGCCCAGGCTCATGACCAACACTGTGTAAGCAGGGCTGTTCTTCCAGGCAGCTGGCAAGTCTCAGAAAATTTAATTGGTTTAAAGAGACATTTGGTCCAACATTGCATGTAGCTCAAGTGGCTATAGCTTTATACTTGAAAGATTATGTAGGTGCTAGCCTTTCTGTGGAGTTGAGGGCTTTCTCTTTTACGTTTTGAGACCCGCTAATATTCTTTTAATATCACATTCCATAAATGCCAAATTAGTTTTGACCTGCATGCATTTTTCTCACTGACAGTGAAAATTCTTCATTAAAATATGTAACTTATTAAAGTGAGAGCTGCATACTGCTAGGGCAAAAAAGGTACTTTTTTCATGGCTATAATACATAATCAAGGCCTGAAGCATGAGTATTAAATTTTTATTCATCTGAATGTAGAGTGTTAAGTCTTGCTGAAAACATGACTTCTGGAGACAAACCCAATTCCTGTTTCTGTCTTTTCCAACTCTCATCACAATGACCCTTGTCATTTTGTGAGTCTTTCCTTTTCTCACCAAAACCTGTGTTCTTACTAATAAGCTACAAAACTGGTCATGAGTGATGTCTTTCTTTATTACAGGTTATTTGACACTACAACCTTGTGTATGACCATGCAAATATTAAAATCACTATGTAAAAGCTCAAAACCCATGAATCTGTATCATTTCTACCCTCACAACAAACCTGCTGAAATGCAAATGGAATTTGCCAATGACTGCTTTCAGAGTTGTCCTCTTGTCCCCAGGGCTACCATCCCCTGGCCTTCGGGAAATGGCAGTTCAGTTGTTCAAAACCTCCCATAGAAGCCCCAGGCTGAGGATTCTTACTGAGCAGAATGGGGATCAGAAAGGTGAAGAAAGGAGCAAGTAAGATCATAGTGTGACCATGATAGGTGGTATGCTGGTTGCAAATCAGGTACATGGGTAAGAGCTGATGGTACCTCATCCAGCAGTCATTTCCACCCTTGTGAATGTAATGCAGTCAATCTTGAAGGGGAAGGGGTTTCTTGGAGAGGGCATTCCTCAAAGGCATGGGAGGGAACTTGGCTGTGAGAAGGCAGAAGTATTTCCTGAGATGTCAGGAGTGGTTCTTTCCGATTCATCTTTTCTCTTTCTGGAGTGGAGCCATTGGGAATGGAGAGCCTGTTTTACTGTTCTCTTCCCAAGCAAGACTAAAGGGACAGTGGTTTGTAGAATGCTCTACTGCTGGGCGTTGGGCTCTTACTTTCACTTAAATCTTTTCACATTAAATATTACTAATTAAAAACAAAGGTGAAGAATAAAATGGATAGCAACAAAAGAATGGCTGAGTTTACCCTGTAAGGAATTCAGGGAGACTTTTTTCCCTTTGCTTTCATGGTCTTCCTCCAAAGATTAAGCAATTGATACTCTGTATTTGAGTGAATTCATTGACTTTTGTGGAAGCACTTGATGAGTACAGCATGTCTACAGTTTTGGAATAAAACTACATTCCAAAGCTGTCCTCCAGAGCAGATGTTTATTCTGTTTAGCTGTGAAATTGTTGGTTTTTTTCCCTTAGCCTGTCATGTCAAATCACTTGGTTCTTTGCATTAAAGCCAAATGAAAGCCCGCATTAATAAATATATTTTGAGTTACAGAGATTACAGTGCTGTAAGATAACATGATCATTGAAATTTCTTTGCATATTTTAAAATAATGTTTGAAATTAAATAACATTGATTTAGCTTAGCAAACTGGATTCTTCCCTACATTTTTATTAAAAAAATGCATTATTTTGAAGTAATTTAATAGAAATTAGTTTATATTTTAAGGTTGTAGTGAAAGACCTTTCTGCTTCCTGCCCTTATTAAAATACTTTTTGTGTACCATGAGTTCCATTTTAACCACAATTCAGAAAGCAATGTGTGTGCTACTTATGACTTTCCTCCTATTCTTTCTTTTGTTTCTGTGTTTTGCTCTTAGGTTTCCTCAGCACATTGTTAGACCCAACCCTGGCAAGAAGGTGATTGATATGGCTTTTTGTGCCCCAGCTAAATAGCTAAACATACAGTGTATTGTGTCTGCACTCAGGGAAAAAGTGAAATGCACTTAAATTCATTTCAACTTCAGTAACATGACATTTCTGTTTCTTTCTTGTCAGCCTTTGTTCTGTTCTATAAACAGATTTTGTAACCTCTTTTATAATGTCTCCTCACTTCAGCAGTCACTAAATAGGATGCTTGCGTTGCAAGTTAATTAGAAATTCTCATGTGCCTGGGTTGACTTTTCCCAAACATTTGGTGTGGTTTCCACATCTTCCAAGGGAGCACGTTTCACCAGCTGCTGAGCTGTGAGGCACAAGGTCCATATCCACTCTTGAATCCTCCTCCATATTTAGCTCTGGGAAGGCTTGTTGTGTTCCTATTTGGAAACCGGTAGTATTTCTTAAAATATTTCAGGCAATAGGAGGGGTCTGTATATTGAGAGAGGTTTTTCAGAACTACAGAGAAAACTCCTGGGAAACAGTCGTTCACTCTTTGTATTGATTGATGAGGGTAACACTTAGAGCCTTTCACAGCAGGTGTCAATAGGAGTGCAGGAGAATGATGGGAAAGGAGATGAAAAGGGGAGGACAAAAGATCTTCATCACCCAGCTCTTTGTTCATAATTGTAAATTACAGAAACACACAACATCAGTGCTTAGCTCTAGGGAAAGCATTTGTAGAGTCCAGTGAAGGGCCACAATATGGGGGATGAGCTAGGTTCCTATCTAAATTTACCTTAAAGGCTAAGTAGGTTTCAAAAACTCGTCTTCAGGCTCAGTGAGAGTTATTATTTCCTAATGAAAATTAGATAAGCAACCCCCATCAAAAAACCCCAACAAGCTACTTTGAAGGGGAAAACCTATCATACTTGCAAATTTCCTTGGGTATACAGGCACTATTGTTACACTATTAATTTCTTCTTTGTTTTAGCTCCAGTGTCCCATCCCCCAGCCTCATCTCCCTATCCCTATCCATCCTGTACTGTTGTTTCCTATAATTAGTGAAGATACACATCTGTCTTCAGGCTACCACCTAATCTCTAAGGCCATATGGGTAAATGGTATATAAATATAATTTGGTAGAATTTGAGCCTTCTGCACATGGTTATATTGCTCTTGTTCTTTTTAAAGCAGGCAGATTGAATCTGTGATATAGTAGGACTTGGAGGCTGGGATTAGTTCTTGCAAAGTGCATATTTTTTAGATGGAAATTTTGTTGTGTTAAATTTGGGTGGGAATTATGCCAGTTTGGGAGGAATTCTGACACAATGTTACCATAATATGCAAGCACCCTGCATATTGTGAAGAAATCACCTGTGGTTATATGCAAAATATTAACAGAGGTCATTTTTTGTCCCCCTCTTTTTCAGTTATTTTTATTTCAGTTGCTGCGAGGACTGTCTTACATCCACCAGCGTTACATTTTGCACAGGGACCTGAAACCACAGAATCTTCTGATCAGTGACACGGGGGAGTTAAAGCTGGCAGACTTTGGTAGGCAAGCAGTTAATTACAAGTCTCTTATAATGTTGTAGGAATGTCAGACAGATGGTTACATTGATTTCTCTTCCCCCCACCCTATTCCTTAGGCACACCTTCTTCATTGTAGATAATTGCACATTTTTCTCCTGAGCGGAGAAATTGATTATGGTCAACAAAATGCTTGATTAAAAGGGAGCAAGTGAAAACCAAATATATACTCCAGTTCTCACTAGGAAGATAATGCTGAAAGTATCTCAATTTTATTTACCGTGAGACCTCTGAATTAGAATTCAAAACCTTTAAAAAGAAAAGGAGAAAAAAAGAGAGAGAGGAAATATATATATCTGAGGAAATACAAACTGTATGAAAAGCACAATCATTTGATGCAAGCAGCTCTAGGGTTGTGTAGATCTGATTTAACTTTAATAAAATGGTCATTGAAAGAGACTGAAAGACAGATGAATAAATATTCCTGCTAAAGAAAAAAGGAAATTAAGATCACCAGTGTCCATTAGTCCCTTATGGGGAAGCCTTATGTGGAGTCTAAAGTCAGGAGAAATTGTCCAATGAAAGACTTTTTGCCATTTTAAAAATATTTTTTTTAAATATATTGTAGTGTCTATAGTAGGACAGTTCTCTTTCCTCTGAAAATCATTGTGAATGCAGTTGTGGAAAATGGCAATGTTTTTCTTCAATAATTTTTACAAAGTGCTGTAGGATTTTCTCTCATTCCTAAAGGTCAACTTCTCAGCCACTGATTCCAGCAGAACTTCTGAACTAAGCTGAAAATGTGACCTGTCAGCTTTTTTGAAATATCTTTTATTTTTATGACTGCTGTCCAAATCGGGTTTCATATTTCATTCACCAGTAGTAATGAGGGAGCCTTATGTGCTAATTGACAATTTCACTGTTAATGTAGTTATGTCTTTTTGTCTTTTAATTAGCGTTAGCTGCAATTAACAGCTCAGTGTGTAGCTGCTATTGTATTGCTATTGTAGCTGCAGAAAGGAACAAGACTACAGGTAGACACAGTCCACAAGAACTTGATTGGCCTTTGGGTTGTAAGGCAATTCTAGAAATAGTATTAGAAACCATTATTATCATTATCTGGTTTTACATACCATTTTCAGTTGCTTTTTTTTAAAACTTGGAAGATGCCAAAAAAATTTTGAAGATACGCTTAAAAAACACATTCCTGCCTGTTGCATTTTACTGTAAGATTTCATCTCTTAAATACATGAAACAGTTGAATCATTAAGTGTTTTTGTAGTGAAATATGAGTTAGTCCTCTGTTGAAGGTCCCATGCTGTTTGAGATGATTAGTTTTGTTGTATCATTTATATGCATAAAACACTATGAACTTATCTCTCTTCCAAGTATAGCCCATATTTTAAGTCCTTCAAGAGATGATGATCAAGGTGCTTTAACTTTGGTGGATACTGAGAACTCTGTAGAAGATCTTACAAACTCTTTTGTATGTCAACTGTTTCATATGGTGTGGGTTTCTTTGGGGGGGAGGTGGGGTTGTTACTGAAACTCTATGGTTTTCTGGCCAGGGAGAGGGAGGCTGCAAACTTTTCAACTGTGTTCTTAAGAAAACAAAAAACCCCCCAGTTTTCACCAGCACTGTTAAATGCCTTGCTAGAAGTGTGAACCAATCAAGGAGATGTCCAGCTCAGATGCAGGTTGATGTCTCTGGTTGTATTGCCTGATGTTGTCCTAGAGCAGAGGAAAGGCTGGGACATTTGTTTCCACTGTACCATGGTAGGAAACATAACCAACACTTCTGGTGAAGTTATTGCGTCATTGCAGCACCAGGCTAAGTACCCCAGTGATGACATCAAAGGCAGGATTTTCCCAGCTTTGTGTTGGTGGGAATTTAAAGTTGACCATTGTGTATTACTTTGAGAGACTAGTCTCTAATTAAAAAGAAATACCCAGTAGTAGACATCAATGTGTAATACTGTGGAGAAGATTTTTTTTTTCTTCTTGTAAGTTTGCCATGACCTAACAGACACATCTGCATAATCCACTGTTACACACTGAGAGAAGATTATATATCTCCATTTTTTTAAAAGCTATGTTTTCTTTCATGGCTCATGACCTCATAAAATTTAAAACCAGATGGGTTAAATTTCTCTTCTGAGAACCAAGATGAAAAATTAGAAGTGATGAGGTTAAAGTCCAGGGAGTCATGACCCCTTTCACTGGAGGCATGAGAAATGGAGCATACTCGTTTGCTGTCTATGTGCATCCCATGCATATTTACTTATTTAAATGCTGTATTATTATAGCCTGACTTCCAACTTCCCAGTATAAAAGACTGTTCTTAAACAAGATGTAAAATACAGTCCTCTTTCTCTTTATGTTTTTCTCCCACGAATGACAAATTCACAATAATGTGCTTGGAAAGGAAGTCAGTTTAGATTGTATTTTTGATTAATTACATGAGGAGCAGTATGGAAATTAGAGAGATGGGTGTTTTGCTTTCAAATGCACTCAAGACAGGAAAGAACCTATCAAAAAATCAGTTTCTGTCAGAGATAGGATTGACTTTGTTACCACAATAAATATAAAATCCTAGAGCAAAGGCCTTTTTGGTCTCTAAGGACAAGACCTTCAGATTTAGGTTTCATAAGTTTACAAAAAATCAACAGTGTGGCCCGAGTTTTTCATTTGGCATCAGGTTTATTTAATCTCCTCAGTGTAGGATATCAAATACTTAAGAGCATGCTGCAGTGGATCATAGTTCTTGAATAAACAAGGTAAAAGAAAAGCTATTCATGCCTGCCAGGGCATTGCACTGCGGCTGAAGTGGAATCTTTGGATAACTGTGGGCATGTGTTTTTCTACAATGGGGCTCCCAGACATAGATACTCCACTGTGTGGGAGTGTCTTTGTTCAGATGAACGGTGATTTGCTTTTCTGTTCATTGTGCTATAGCTGCTAGGAAATGAACATTTATGAGAAGACTCAGCAGTCAAATGAAAAGGGAGAACAGAACATAGAAGCTTTATTGAATTAAAAATGGATGAACTATAAAAAATGGCTTTCTTGAGAAGTTATAATAGGAGAGACTACATTTTGAATAATTGTTGCTATGAAAAATAGTCCTTGAACTCCATTCCTGCATTCCTTTTTTTCAATCTAATTAAAATTCCTGAGGAAATAGAAGTATATTAGGAATTCTCCTTATGAAATGAAGTGCAAGAAGTATTTTTGATCCTGTGGTGTGAATTTGGCTGGCTGTCTATGGGTTTGCTTATTTTCCCCTGCACATATACCTGTCGTGAGTAGAAATACAGTATTATAAACCTTTCATGAGTAACACCATAAGCAATCACAAACTTAAATGAATAGAGCCTTGTGCTTAATGCTGGTTGCCTCCCAGACTGTGCTCCATAGCTATTCCTTAGCCTTTGGTTAGTAATTTCTTTACTTTAACTTTTCTTTGCATTGTATGCAGATGCATTTATTTAGCCTTTGGATGCATATTGACTTAAAACTAGAAAATCCTTGAGCCTTTGTTTAGGAAATTCATTACACCATTTTAAATACAAGGTGTGTTTCTAGAATAAATGCATTTATCTTAACTATAAACAGTGTCAAATAGCTGTACGGCAGTGGAGCATGAACTCAAAGATAAAACACTAAGAATTTATTTTCTTCAAAAGTTGGTTGCAATCTGTTGATTAGTAGTAGCAAAATAGTTATGTAAGAAAATATGTGATTTGGACAAATATTTTATGCTATAATTTCAACAAATTATAACCAGTGCCATATGTCATTTCAGTGACCCCTTGTTTTAAAAACGTCACTTTGAACCTCTAAGAAATTAAAGACTATAGGAACAAATACAGATGCAAACACCAGAGGAACAGACAAGCTTTGCCAGGCATATTATCTTTGACTCTGCATGAAGGGGCTTCTGAGTGGCCACAGGCAGAAGGGTCTGAAGTATCTGAGATCTGGGAGGAAACTGTCTTAAGGTGAAGGAGGAGGTGGGCAACAACAAGGTGTTGAGGAGATGCTGGAAGAGAGTGAGGGAGAAGAGCAGTAAGTGATGGTGGAAAATGCAGGCCCAGGGCTAAGTGGGGCAGGTGGTTTAGTCACAGCAGACTCTGATAAGACTGAGGTGCTCCATGACTTCCTTGTCTTGGTCTTCAAAAGAAAAATCTCACAGGCTTTTGTTTCCAGAGATGAGGAAAAGAGTGAGTTGGAACAGAATTGAGTTAGGGATCTTCTGAAGTATCTTGACCTGTGCAAGTTGGTGGGTGCAGACAGAAGTCCTCCTGAAGGTACTGGCGAAGCTGGCTGATGCTATTGTCAGGCTGCTCTCTGTCATCTTTGAAAGACTGTGTAGGATGGGGGAGGTCCCCAATAACTGGAGGAAGGTTAAATGTTGTACCCATTTTCAAGAAGGACAAAAGGAAAGTCTGGGGTACTGCAGGTACTGGTCAATCACCATCCCTGGGAAAATGCTGGAGCGAGTCTGCCTGGAAGTCTTTTCTGTACATGCAAAGAAAATGTTTGCTGGTTTTACTGAAGGTAAATCATGCTTGATCCATGGGATTGCCTTCTGTAATAATATTGCTAGCTCTGAAGTCTCACAGTACCTAAGAGAGGGTTACCAAGAGGATGGTGGTGCATAGCAGGAAGGTGCTTTTTACTGAGGTGCACAGTGGGAAAATGAGGGATAGTGCTCATAAGTTGAAACAGAACTGGGTTTAATAAGGATGAAAATATTCTCTGAGAATACTTCAGCATTGGAGTCCAGAGATGTGGTGAAATCTCCATTTGCTTCACTGGCTGGACAAAGCCTTGAGTGATCCAGGAGGCTGGACTAGATGAATTCTTCTTGTGTGGTTCTGTGACTCAGTATATACCATGCTTTTTTGTTTTGTTTTGTTTTGAAGTGATTAGGTACTGGCACTTAGCTATTGTGTATGCTGATATAAATCAAGATAGGCTAATCAGTTATGTTTGCATCCAGTTTATCATACTTAATAAACTCCAGCACAAAGTCCCTCAATAGCTGATAACAGTCAAGTAGGAGGTACGTACCAGCTTTTATTTGGGACTTTCCAGGAAGAATTTACTCTTTTCGTGCCTTGTTTTTTGTTCTCTGTCCCAAAACAGGAACTTGGTGGTTTATGCTTGTTTCTGTAGTCAGAGAGTTGCTCTTTCTCATCTGTGGGAGTGGACTTTGGAGAGAAAAACAACTTGAGAATCTTCATGGAAATGTATTTGCTTTACTCTCACAAATAACACTGACCCTGAAGCTTTTCCTGGAAGCTTTCTGTTGTCTTTGGGGTTCTCCTTGGATGAGTAAGGAGCTGCAGGAGGTCTGCATTATGGTTGAAGCCCTGCCTTAAGCTTTCACAGTTTTGTTAATATATATAAAGCCCTGTGATGTAGTAAAAGAAAGAATCAAGTAAGTGGGATGGAATCTTGCATTCTTCTAGATACATAGGATGATAATAGATAGCAGGAGCAAAGAGGCTTGACATTTGTAATAAAGAGAATTATACTCAATGGAGTTGCAGTTTAAAACTGCAGCTGAGTAGTAAAGAGGATGTTTCCATGAATTTTCATATAGATTTTTCTGTGGGGAGCATGTTGGAGATATGTCACAAGGGACAAGACTGTTGCTGTATAGTTTACTGTTAAAATGATTAAAGCTATGTTGACAACTTGAAAAAAAATAGTTCTTTTTTTCACAGTAAGAAACCCATAGGGAATTTCTTTATAGTGCATCATATAGGATTCATATGAAAGGTTGGATAGCATAAAAGATTGCTTGCATGAATAACTGCTATATGTTTTTCTGTGTAAATGCTCCACAGAGTATCAGTTCTTGAAGATGCTGATATAAGGAGTTGTCATGGTGCCTGAAGAGCTGGTACTTTATATTCTTGGTGAGGCTTGATGAAATTGTTTGCAACGCTCCTTCGAGGGCACCTCTACTTACGTAGGCTGGCTACCTCTCATCTTCCTGGCTTTGAGTGAGCTTGAGGAACTGCGGCCCATGGCACCGCAGCTCCCTGGCCTTTGGGATGAGCTGTAGGAGCAGCCTGGGACACTTCTGCAGCAGCTGACCCACCACAAGCTCTTGCTGCCTGTACAGCAGGCCTTGTGTGGGCTGTGGAAATGGTGGAAGCTGTCTGGGTTTTTGTTATCAAAGGCTGCTGTGGATAAAGGGAACCAGCTTGCCCCAAATGTAAGTCCACAGGCCTCTCTAACACCTCATCTGAATTGAACAGTGAAAGGAAAAGACATTTGTTTCTCTCATTCCTGTGAAAGTTTGCCATTTCCCCAGGTGCAGCCTGATCACTTCTGATAACAGCCTTTGAAATCTGAAAAATTTGTTCTTATAACCCCCGGGAAGGTCAGTAATGGGTTTCTTTAAGGGCTCTATTGTATTAAATATCAAGAAATGAAGATGTTGTCAGTGACAATGCTGTGAGTAAGTTGAAAAAAGAGAAGTGGGAACCTGGAAAGTGCAACCCAAACTGCTCAAACCTGAGTTAGCTTGCATGTCTTTATAGAAGACACTGATTTCTGTATTTAACTGTACATACAGCATTTTCCATTGAGAGCAGAACCTGGTAATGCTGTTCAGGGTGGCAGCTGGGCTGGAGGCCTGGGAGCAGCAGAGCAGACTGCATGCATCTGTCCTGGTGTAACCTTAGTTGCACACTAGTGAGTCAGAGAAAAAAGCCCTTGCCATGCCTGTGATCCATGGAAAGGGAGGCAAGAGATCAGGAGAGGAGTTGGTCGGTAGCTAAGGAACCTTCAGGTATTTCCTCTTGGAGGAAGAATTGAAATAGTAGGCTGTGAAGGCTGTGGGTACCCTAACCTCTGGCAGGCTGCCATGTTAGTTATTTGCTTTCCGAGGATGGCAGGCTTTCTCTGCACTCCCAGATCTTCCTTCTTAGTTTCTAACAGTGTAACTGGCTGTTGTCAGGGAGTAGCCAAAGCTGCCTCCTTCCTATCTCAGGAGCAAGAGCTTCATGTGCTGTGCTCATGAGTTTCTCTCATCCTACCCAGATCTGTGATGAAGAGGGAGAGGACATGCATAGGTGGCCGGAAACTTCAAGTGACAGCAGTGCTAAGGGGTAGATCTGATTTCTGGCATTTGGGCTGAAGAATGCCTCTGTGCATTGTTTTAGAGGCGAAGGTGTAGGAGAATGTGTGGTCTGGTGCCACTGCAGATGATCCTTGCTTCTCATCTCTATTTGGTCTGTCGTTCTCATTGTGGACCTTCATCTAATTTGTTTCATAGATCTGATGATTTTTATTGAAGTATAAGGTAAATCTAAATTTAAAAATGCTGTTGTGAGAGTCAAAGAATACCTTATGAACAGAATTTGGGTTTCATAGTCTATGTAGAAAGAATAGATTTGGGAGAGGTTTACTATCTGGAGACAGCAATTTGCAAAAACTGAGAGGTTCTGTTTTCAACTAAGACTTTAACTTCTCTCTGCTATCAGTAAATACAGAGTAGAGCAGCATACTGGTTTTTGGTCTGTGTCAGTCTTCACTAGTTGCTTTTTAAGAGTTGAAATCAGAATTCTTGAGATATGCCAGTCTTTTCAGCTGTTACTAATGTAGGTGCTGTAACTTAAGCTCTTACCACTGAAAAGCACTGTGTAGGATTATTGGCTGATAAGGAAATTTGGTATTTTTTTTTTTTAAACCATTAAGGAGCTGGAGATTGGTGTGACTCACTAAATGAGTCCCCTGTTAAACACATCTCAGATTACTTAGGGTTCAATCCAGTTTCCCATTGTTACAAGTTAGTTATATTGAGCCTTTAAATAGGAGGAAAGCATCTTAATTATCCATTTAAGGGCAATAAAGGAAGTTGGTTATGATACCATTAAAACAACTGTGATGAAAAATCTGTTTCAGTGTTTTGTACTTAAGAATGACATGGGATTTAGATGTCATCTGTGCTGCAGCTAACTCAATGCTGGCTGTGATCTTGCATTATTTCCACAATAATGATTTTTTTCGTTGACATTTATTCCCCCACCTAAGTGTCAACCAGGCTGTTATGTGATAACTGCACAAAAACCATGGAGTACTGTGATCCCCTGTTTTTATAAGAGATCCATCCATGCATCTGTAGAACTATTAAAATCTGGGCAGTAATTACAAGGGGTTTTTTTAATTGCAAAACCCCTTGTTCAGTCATGTGACCATGTTTTCCTATCCTGTTTTATATGGGAACATTTTCTATTCCTACACGTCTTGCTTCTTTTGTAGCCTTAGCCTTATAACTACTGTGTCTGCAAGCCCCTGTATTTAAAACAATGAGCGTTCTTTGAAACTCTTGTTTTGATGCTTCTTTGCTTGTTTCTGATACAGCAGTTATGGGGGAAATTATGGCTATGGTCATGGTAAAGCTTTCAAATATAGCCGTCCTGGTTGATCCCGTAGTACTCTGTCTTTGCTTCCATGGTCTGATTATGGTTTTGTTTAATGTTTCCTTATTTAAGAGAACTTACTGTATTATATAGTAAGAAAATTATGCCAAATTTTAAAATAATTTTAATTTCATTAATGTGATAAGTTACGCAGGTTTATTTTACACGGGAAGTAATCAGCTGTATGGAAATTACAAGATAATTAGAAAAAGGTGTAGATTAAAGAAAGACTTCATGAGTCAGAACAAAATATTGATATGCAAAGAAGAAGATAAACATGATCAGAGACTGGCAGTTCATTAAGAGAAATGTGCTGTTTAACTCAATATGAAATAAAATAATTAATGAAATAATTGAGATAGCATTTTAAAGAAGTGATGGCTCTGTAATTTATACCAACATTTGTTTTGCCCTAGACAGTTTAAAACCTTACCTTACTGCAGTACTGTCACTTTTTATCTAGGTAATTTTTAATAATTTATGAAGGGTTTTTTCATTCTTTCTGAAGGGCACAGTGCTGGATATGTTAATACATTTATAGATGCAAAATTTGTACTGAGATAAATGAAAATCATGCTTGCAGGTCTACCTGCATTAAGATGAGAATTTCCCCTGCAGCACTTGGCCTTCATGGTAACCAGAAGAGGTCAGGCAGCTCTTGTCTTAGTAATACTTAACACTTCTCCAGCGGTTTACATTTTCAAAGAGCTGTACAAATAAATGTTAACTGCACATAATCACTCTTATGTATGTTACTAATAACCAAACATCACATGACCTCTTGGTCTTACAGTTTGAAAGATACAAAATTGCCAGTAGTAAAAGTGGGAGATCAGGAATCAGCGGCTTTTTATCTGGGTGAGGTGGGAACATTAGCATCCACCTTGCATGGGGAGGAAACACTGCTACATGACTTCCATGTTACACGGTGGGGAGAATGGCTGGGTACATCTTCACCTTGTTGAACATGTCCAATCTCTCCTCCAAGGTCAGCTCAGCTTTTCCCACCTTTGGCTTTTATGGCTTATATGTCAGATATTATAGCAATAGTGGTCATTGGAAATAAGGGAGAAGGAGACTTTTGGATGTCATTTCTTTTATTCCCACTCATAGCCATGAGCATACTCATATTCTAATTATTGCAGCAATTTTTAAGTCTCTTGGACATCAAATTTTTGTTATATTTTCTCTTGTAGCTGTATTTACTTCTAAGGATATTTCATTGCTATGGTCTTCAAGTTAGATATTAAGTATAGTGGACTGATTTGATTTGATTGTTAAAGCAGATACTGAGTACAAGGCATTAGAAGGGAAAAACTCTTTTATGTTGATACTGTCGTCATTGGTGTTAAGATCTGGACTCTTCAAGCAGACTGGAAATTTAATTCAGCTCTGAATTGTCTGTAGACCTTAGGGGGAAAAAAATACTAATAAGGAAAAAAGGACAGTGGCTCACTGAATTGTACTTTATAAACACAGATGCCTATCTTAGCTTTTTGAAACATTGGCAATTCTTTGCCTATTCTATCTTACAATGCTCAGGATTAGCACCAACTCTACTACACAGGTTGCAGGATATGATGCTAAATGAGGTGTGCTCACCTGTACTTACAATTTGCTCATACATGCAAACTTGAAATAGTAAATGGTTTACATAAAACATGAAATATTGCAAGGGTACTAATAATATGACAGTAGTATTTTGTCTATGGTCACAATACTGTTAGGGATCCTTTGCTTGCAATCTACAAGTAGATTTTATTGAGCATTGCATGGAGAAGTACTCCCATAGTCCTTAAGTTATGTGAAAGATTCTTTTATGGCTTGGTTTCAGTGCTAACAAATTTTCACTTATTTTATTCAGTTACAATACAGGTTTCTGCAGTTTTACTGACTTAGTAGGCTTACATCTGTACATAGTAGACTAAATTTGATTGTGTAGCTCCAATTTTGCCGTCCTGGCAGTGGCATTTCAGTGTTTCATTATCACTGGAGAGAAATATGCTGTATGAGGAACACTTGCTTTTGAACTATGTATTTCCAGAATCATACTGTTAAGGCACAGCCTTAATGCTAGTGTAACTTCTTTAAAAAAATGAAATTGTCTATTTTCATTTCTTCCTTTTCTGTTACAAAATTGTATTAGGAACTGATTAGGTGGCTCTGCGGGAATACAGATGCCTGATTACTGATGCAAAGTCAAATAATCATTTAGACCTAAGCATATTGGAATGTCTCTCACATAAAACTTTTCTTCTAAGATTTGTGATTCAGCTAATTTAAGATGACATATACATTAAATGAGTTTCAAAGAGTGATTCAATTGAACAGGTGAATCTGAGACCCCAGAGATTCCTGTTGTAAGATGTTGCTTTATAATATTGCTTCACAGAAGCACCAGTACTTAAAAAGGTTTCCTTAATGGTTTCACACTTGAAAGCAAAATGAAAATAATTTTTAAATTTATTGAAATCTTTCAGTCTTCTATAGTTATTTTGTTCTTTGATGTGTTTCAAAAAGCTTTGAAATAATTGAGAAATAGGAATTTTAAAAAGAATTTGTTAGTTTTGCACCAATGCCTGTACCATACTGTACTGATGTTTTCAGATCATTTTTCTCAGACTTCAGCCAGAGCAGGTAGATGTGTTTTTAGATGCTGTGGGTGTTATCTAGGATGTGAACTTATGTGCCAGTGTGATAGCACATAAAAAACCTACTGGAGTTCTTCAGCAGAATAGCCATGACTGTATTACCTGCTAAGGAAATACATGAGCTGCAGAGTATAATGTAGCAGTGACAAAAATCAGCTGAGTATTTGTCTTACCTATTTTTCTGGCTTGGGTACTGGAAGCGGCCTGGATTAAACACCATGATCATGAGAGAAGCATTTGTACCAGGCAGGGCAGCCGTGGCTCAGAAGACGAGGCTGGATAATGGCACAAATGCAGCTGTGTCCTGCAGCGGAGAAATGTACACTCAAGTGACATCTTAGCTGGAAAAGCAGACACATCAAACTTAATTGCCTTGGCTTTGCAGAACAGAGGCCAGGAGTCGGTGACTGGTGGTTGCAGAATTGTGCCGTTTATACATAAGTCAGACCTGGTACTGTAAGAACGGATGGTTTCAATACTCATGTGGTGACAGTTTTTCAAATTCACAAATTCGACTCCTGTGAAATGGCAGTGTTGTTTGATATATAAATAAAATAGTTGTTAGACCTACTTTTCAAAAACAACCTTTGTAGAAATTAATGTTGTTCAAGTGTTTGCTTTTCCGTGTAGCCCTGTTCTTGTTAAATTAATTATCCTAGACCAGTTCCTAGGATTTGATCTGTTTGTAAATAAATTTGCAGGTACTTGATTAGGCTTTTAGTAGCTGACCATGACTTTATCGAAGTTCTCTAGTTATTTTCTCTCTAGGTGGGAAATGCTGGAGCAGCAGAATTGTAGTAACCCACTGGAATGAATCGCTCCATAGAGTAACATCCCAGTGGTCACACAACTGTTGTTGCCTTTCGTCAGTGTGTGCCAGCACTCCTCAGATCAACTAAACTGAGCTCTGGACCCCGTTAATAGATGGAGAGTGTGGTGTTAGTTATAGCATCATCTTGTCACTTCTGGTGTTATCTGGTCAGTAAAGAAAAAATTACCTGAGTGTAAACAACTGGGATTAGGTGTTTGAATATAAAACTCTTGGGGAACCTTAGCTTTTGTGTTTCTGTTTGGATGACTGTGTAAAGTACCACCAAATTGTGCTTATTTAACAGTTCTTCAGCTGTCAGATTTAATACAACATTAAACTAGAAGGATTTAAATGGTACTGCTGCCCTGTATATGATGGGCTTGAATCTGGTATGTGTTCAGTCCTTGTATCACTGGAACAAAGGGGCAGGCAGTTTGTCTACATGATGATTTTCTAAAAAAGAGAAGTCTTTTACGGCATAGAGCAAATGTACATATTTATTTGCCAATGTGTCGTGTTTAGTTTGTCTCATGCAGTATGTCAAGTACCTACTGCACTTCTATCAAGTGATAAGTTATCAAGGTACCAGTTGATAGGGGTTGGTTCATTGTTACTTGAACCCTAGATGGAGTTATCCAAAAATGGCTCTTGCAGTCCTTCTTTTAGTAATACAGATAAAGATCACCAAAAGTGTTAACTTTATACACAATAGCCTGCAGTAAGTTGTTAACTTCTGTGGTCAGTGTTTGGTGGACACTTCACCACATTGGACATCCATCGCTCTCAGTTTGTCTCCATACAACACTTTTCCCCTGGATCACTTTATTTTTTTCTGAGTTCATTTGGTTTGTTAAGGGAAAAGCCTAATGACAGTGAAACCTTTATACCTCAAAACTGTAGAAAAGTGGTCTGTTACCTTTCTTGTCTTCACCAAGTTAATTCTTCTTCCTTCTCCGTCTTTCTCCTTCCTTCTCC
>NW_010164669.1:0-290 GCF_000695765.1 Mesitornis unicolor | reverse complement strand
GTCCCCTATAAGTACAAGGGGAAGCAATCGCGAAGCTTTGCAGCAATCCCAGCTGCCTATGGAATATTTTGTCTATCTCTTCATCCTGGTTAGGTGGTCTATAGCAAACTCCCACCATGATATTTGTCTTGTTGGCCTTCCCCTTGATTCTCACCCATAGGCTCTCAACCCTATTGTCACTATTGCTAATCTCTAGGCAGTCATAGCATTCCTTAACACACATGGCCACCCCACCACCTTTCCTTCCTTGCCTATCCCTTCTGAAAAGCTTATACTCATCAATGGCAGGA
>NW_010164668.1:2129-22684 GCF_000695765.1 Mesitornis unicolor | reverse complement strand
CCGCCCATTATTTTTATGTTTGAGTTGGAACAAATCCTTGTCCCTCCCAACCAAAAACTGCTTTTCCTAATTTCAAGGCTGAAAAGCTGCAATATTCCTTGCTGGCAGCAGAGGCTACTAACATCACAGCTGCTACAAAACAGAAAAGGGCAATGACACATCCTACCAATGCTCTGCCTAGTACACTGGCTTAGCAGCAGCCCAAACACTGGATTCACGGTTGACCAAATAAGCTGGTACATGATTACACAAATGTCCTTGTATCTGCATTACTCCTAAAGAACGAGTACTCACTTCTCCACAGGGCCAGTCCCTGGACCCAGTGCAAAGTCCAGTGGTACCTGATGGATGGAAGTTAATCTCTGACAAGCACTGATCTCAGGAGACATTGATGAAGGGATGGGGGGAATAAATCTAAAGATCACATTTTTCTTCCCCCTCCTGCCAGGAACATAAGGAAAAAAAAAATAACTCCAGGAGCTTTGTTCTCTCTTTATAGCATATGCCTGAGTTGCATTCACACACTGATGAAGACTTACTTGGGAAAGGGAAATAAATAAATAAGGCAAAAACTGAGTAAGCTCCAGCAGTTTGAGGCCATAATTCAGGAGACACTAAAATTTACATCATCTTTTCTGGACTTTTGAATTGATTTGGTATTGGCAGCAGAGTCTCTGTGGCAGAAATAGCACAAGAGGACACATTCCCATTTCCACTGGGTAGTAAACAGTCCTTGAGAGAATTAATCATGCTGTTAAACTTGAAGGAAAGAGGAAAATTCATGCAGACTGTAGACAAATGCACCATGACAATACTGGAGGCAATGGATGCTAAAACTGATTTGGTAGGATTGAAGTTAGGACTGGAGAGACATAAGAGAAAACATGCAGTTCATTGAGGATCATTAGTTGCAAGGTCTAGGTACAAGACTGTCTGTGAGATCACTTTAGCACAGGTTGAGTTCAACTATTTTTGGTATGGTGTGGTAGTCAAACAAGACATGTGAACCTTTACATTTCTTGCAGGCATTAGACAGTGCACTGTCCCACTCTCCCCACAGTGTTGTCCAGATACACTGGAAACAATCCACAGGCAGGATTTGGAAGTCTTCTCCATTGTGACACACCTGATTTGGACATACCTGAAGCCTAGCTACCTAGTCTACCACACAGGTAGTTCACTAAGTCAATTTTAGTGTCTTTGTCTCAAGCGCCATCAGGACACGCTATCTGCAGTCCTGACATGGCTCTGACTTGGTACTGGTTCCTGGACAAGTCTGAGGCATCTGTTGGAGCCTTTTTGTTCACTTTACAATGCTTCCTGCTACTTACTGCAGTAATAGAGGCTGCACAAACAAATCGGAAGGCAGGCTCTGATCCTGAAGGCAGGTTCAGCCAGAGATGCGGGGAGACCTGCCTGTAAGGTCTGCACAGCCACCAGAGTCACAAATCAGCTTCTCTTGCTAGGAGATAGCAAGTATTGATGGGAGTTTCAACATATTATCCATAATGGGATTGCCTCTTTGCTGTAGATCAGTTTATTAAATAAAAGTTATTCAAAGCTGAATAACAACTAAAAGAAACATCAATCCTGGATAAGCACAATCCTGTCATGGACCTGCATGCTCCAATTTTTCATATACCTGATAGATGACACTGTTCCAGTTCCCACAAGCCCCAGTATGACTATGGGCCACATGAGGGGGCATAGACCCATCCACAAAGCCAAAGCAAGATTCAAAGCCTTGCTGACATTCATGTAGAATCCTCCTTTAGGAGGCAGGAAAGTTTCTTGTGCTTTTGTCCCTCTCTACGCCCCAAGAAGGGGTGGTCAGACAAGTTTCTGGCCTTGAAGTGGATCAGCTCCTACATTTTTTGTAATTAATGATGTGCTTCAAGTCCAACCCACTATTACACTAGTCAGACTGAAATCTAAGAGCTATCCAGGATATTTTTATTTTGAACTTAGAAGAAAAAAAATTCAACTAAAATATCAATGCAATGAGAGAAAATGTTTGAGTTTACTACCAAGCAAAACTTGTTCAGTGCACCTCCAAAAGAAGTTCTAGTCTTAGATGTATCTTTAAAAATAAATTTTCAAATAGCTCAGTTTTCTTCAATTTTAAACAGCTAATGTTGTTTTTGTTTGAAAACAGACAAGTCTGTAACTAGTGTAAGCTAACAGCTCATAGAATTTGATCATTAATTCTACCAAAAAAAATAAAGCAAATAAAATCCCATCAGCACTAGGTAAGATTATTATAAATAGCAATTTCAAAACGTCAAAAACACTCTGTATTTACACTGATGGCAGAATGCCAGTGGCAAGAAATATTTTGTAGCACTAGATACATTCTAGGCACATTTTCTCCTAAATTTCTCTCTAGCTTTTGATAGCAACTTTAATTACATTTACATTTACATTTACTATTTGCTTGCTGCCAGAAAAAAAGAAGGAGAAGTAACATGGAAGTAAAAAAATAGTGGAGTTGTAGGTAGTATATATAACTGGTACTGGTAATATGATTTGACCACTACATAAGCATGTAATGACATGGTGACAATATATAAATATACAAAACAGTTTCTGACTTGTTTCCTCTGCTTTACATAATTCTAAAAATATTCCTTCCTTCACTTTCCAGGCATTCCTCTTCCTCATGCTTGTCTCCAATGCATGAAAACTCTTACATCTCTCATTTTCTTCCCGTAAAGAAACATGTGCAGCAAAGCAAGACTCTTCCCAGTTTTCTTAATAGCTAAACAAGTAAGAGGTAATTTTCTTAGTGATTCTTTTTTCCTAGACTACCGAGCACTTGATTTCTTTTCTGACTCCCTCCCTAAATCTCAACATCCCTTAAAAAGCATTGCATACACTTACTCAGTACCTGCTTAACATCTGTGCATGATACTGGCAATGACAAACCTTATGCAGCCAAGAAACAATCCTTTTGTTACAGCACTTTACCAAGAGTTTAAGTTTAAACATTTGTTCAGACCTGTATCTTCTAGTTTCCAAGCAACCGTATCTCTGTTGATGTAGCTCACATAATTTTTATTTTTTTATTTTTTTTTTACCCTCCAGATGCATAATTACATAAAGGCTGTCTTGAATCAGCAAAACCAGCATAGGAATAGATTGCTGAGTAATTCCAGTTTCACATACACTATTATACCTACTAGAGTAAAGTGCTAAACACTCTTATCAAGACTCAGTGTCAAAGAGTTTGAAGCAGACAACAGGAGCAGATATTTTGCTCCTGCTTTTCTTGGTCATGTTCTCTGAGAATAGGGAAAGCTTCCCTCCCACATATACCCCATATGTTCCCTGCATGAATGGCAACTTTAAAAATAAAACTCACATATAATAAACACTATAGAAATAATGGGGGGAAGCTGCAAAACCGAGGCTGGCAGAAGAACAGCTCATCTCCTTTCTTCTGTGCCAGAGGAATACACTATCTTGTCACTGCAGCCCCATGAGGCATGCTAAATATGATTGCAAGCACTTTCTTTTTCTTTCTAAGCCAACTGGAAGAGCAACCATGGAAGACATCACACTGTCAGCTCTTGCTGAAAAACATGCAAAGGCTAATTACGCCACGAAACCAACCCCCGAAACATGCACTGTTGCAAGCAGTCTTTGTACGCTGGAGAGGCACTTCAATATCAATACAAAAACCTTAGCTTCACCACATATTTATAAAATAAAGGAACTGTAGTTCCCTTCATTAGCCACGTGAAAAGCCCAGAGGAAGCTCCCATTACAGCTAGACTTGGTCCTTGTCACAAAAGCTGTCCAGCCAAGGCAGTGAAGAGCCTGGGCTGTAAGATTTGATTTCAAGTTGTTTCAGTAACAGCTTGCTATTGATACATCCCCTTGAATACTGCCGTAAGCCAAGAACACCTACACAGTATAAAGACATAAAACACAACAAAATCTTTGGCGAATGGGTCGATTCTCCCCTCATTTACACCAAGGCCAAGAGTATTTCCATTAAGTAAAAAGTAGCAAGAATGAGGCCCCGTAAGTCTCCAGGAAAATCAGGCCAGCTGCAAACAAACAGTATTCAGAGCTTGGTTTTGCTCACTGACACCTGTAAGATAGCAAAACATGTAGAGCTGGAGAAGAGGAAGCCCTTCACAGAAATTACAGTCCCATCCACATAAGACAAGAAAACAGTAAGGACTGACCCAATCTTCATTGTTTCTAAGTGTATCACCAAACCAAATGGTTTTAGAAAGGGGCAGACTATTTTCCACAGCTACTTCTGTGCAAGACAACTAGGACAAAAGATGCAAATATGGTGCACGCAGTTGGGCAGACAATTTTTTAGCCAAGTAACATAAGGGAAAAAATATTTGTGAAGTAGTATTTTACTGTAGGAGGTAGAAGAACTGGTGCAGTTGCCATTACTTCACATTTCTGATTTTGCACACCATTATCATAAAGGAAGAAAAAAAAATCTGGAATCATAGAACGTGTTGGAAGGGTCTTTTAAAGGTCATCTAGTCCAACCCTCTTCTTGCAGTGAGCAGGGACATCTTTAACTAGATCACATTGCTCAGAGCCCCATCAAGCCTGACCTTGAATGTCTCCAGGGATGGGACCTCCACTACCTCACTGGGAAACCTGTTTCAGTATTTCACCACTCTAACGGTGAAGAATTTCTTTCTAATGTCTACTCTAAAGCTACCCTCTTCCAGTTTAAAACACTGCCCCTTGTCTTACTGCTAAGCACCCCTGTAAACAGTACATCCCCAGCTTTCTTGTAAGCCCACTTCAGGTATTGGAAGGCCTTTGTAAGGTCTCCCTGCAGCCTTCTCTTCTTCAGACTGAACAACCCTAACTCTCTCAGTGTGCCTTCATAGGAGAGGTGCTCCAGTCTTCTGATCATTTTTGTGGCCCTCCTCTGAACCCGCTCCAACAGTTCCATGTCCTTCTTGTATTAAGGGCTCCAGAGCTAGACACAGCACTCCAGATGAGGTCTCACCAGAGCAAAGTAGAGGGCAGAACCATCTCTCTCGATCTGCTGGCCATGCTTCTTTTGATGCAGCCCAGGATGCGATTGGCCTTCTGGGCTGTGAGTGCACATTGTTGACTCACGTCCAGCTTTTCATCCACCAGTACCCCCAGGTCCTTTTCTGCAGAGCTGCTCTCTATCACATCACCCCCCAGCCTGTACTGATAATGAGGACTGCCCCTACCCAGGTGCAAGACTTTGTACTTGACCTTGTTGAACCTCATGAGGTTCACATGGGCCCACCTCTCCAGTTTGTCTAGGTCTCTCTGGAAGACATCCCATCCCTCTGGCACACTGACTGCACCACTCAGCTTGGTATTGTATCATCTGCAAACTTGCTGAGGGTGCACTCAATCCTACTGTTTATATCATTGACAAAGATATTAAACAGCACTGGTCCCAGTATAGACTCCTAAGGGACACCTAGGGAAGGAAGGTTTCTTTTGCAGAAGACTTTCAAGAGTGAGGCTGTGCACCAGGTTACAGGGCTTCGGCTGACCAATACTGAGCACACTAAAAGCCAGTTAGGGTCTATACAGCTATGTTTCCATGTAGTTACCACCTTACAGGCTCCTCCTTCAAACAAGCAAATCCATTTACCAACCTGCTCAGCAACAGTAGTCTTGTAAACCGTACATGTACCAAGTCAACAAGTTGTTCCATTTATTTGAGTAAATATCTGGTAAATAAAATCATCAATAAACATTACAAAATTAAATACATTAAAAAAGCTTGCCAGTATACATAAAAGTCACAAACATGTACTTCTTTTGAAAAATAAAATATGTTCAGAGCACCCTTGATATAAAATGCCTGACTAGTGTCATCTACCAGCATATGGTAGCTTATTGAACATTTCAGTTAGGACATTTTCCAGGAGGGAGCAGGGATCTCTCTTCCGTTCTTGCTTTTACAAGTAAGAGAGCCTAAGTTAAGAAGCCTCCCCGCTTCTCAGGGCGGCAAAGTAATAAACAAAGATCATAATAATCTTTGCTTACCCGAATAGGAGAGGAATTTGAGTTCAACTAAGACCACATCACTAAACGCAAGACAGTGCTTGTAATTAATTTTGGTAGCACTGCCTTTCCTCCACTGTGAGGCAGCTTTTAAATGTTGATAGGCATTTCTCTAGATATCACTGCAGGCCATTATTCAGTATAGGTTACCATAGTTCTAAGACATCAGGAGGTGGAGAGCAAATGATCTGGCAAAGCATCGAAGTCAGTGAAATAACTTTAACTCTACAAATTAAGCCCTTAAAATTCCCAGTTCTCATACCCTGCAGTCTAAACAAGGAGATATGATGAAATTTTTCACTGGGCTGCTTTAAGGGTATTTAGTAAAATGGCAGCATTCATTTTAGTAATCTAAATTGGTACCTTCTGGTAGCAAATTTGCAATAACCACCATTTAAATAATTTACTGTAACAAACTTTTCCTTCCACCCATGTGAAACAGTATTCACAACCCACTTTATAATTTATGTACAGACAAGCACAAGAAATTTGACATCCATGAATTAAATGTACAACCAACTTAAAAAGACGTTATCCAACCAGTTGCAAGGAGAAGCCTCCTAGCTCTGTAAATTTACAAGATCTTCTGGTTCACGACGTAGGCTTGCTGCCTCTCATCACTAACTCTTGAATTCTTCACTTGCTTCAGTAATCCTCCTCAAGTGAAAGTTGAGCAGCATCCAAATTGTTGATATTCTTGATAAAAAAGTTGACACTTAAAAAAGAACCCTTAAAACACACAAAAGAAATTCCTTGAGCCAAAACTGAATGAAATAAAAAAAGTTGTGGAGAAAGACAACTGTTTTAATAAAGGTCTTGTATTCAAAGTCCCATTTCCCTTGCCATGTCTTTTACAGAATACTACTACTCCGAGTTATTTATATACTCTTCTTTTGAGGGGGACTGAGTTTCCTCATTCCTCTTATCCGAGTTAGTAGCTCTCTGATAAATTCCTAGGAAAAAAGATTAGAAAATATGAGTAATTTTTATGATCCCATAATACCATGATTTTGAGTTGTGTTTATGGTTTTGTGTTGTTCTTTGGGGGGGGGGGGGTTGGTGGGAGGGGTTTGGTTTGGTTTTGTGGTGGTTTTGTTGTTGTTGTTTGGATTTTGGTGGGTTTTTTGTTCTGTTTTGTTTTTAAAGCAAACTACACATTTTAATTTAAGATTTTGCTGTTACACTGGAATTTCTCTTGCCTGATTTCCAGGAATCTTATAGGCATACTCATCACACAGTGGAGGTGTGAACTCTGCATGCATGTTCAGGTTCAGTTGCTAGCTGTCTTTCAGGCTTTTATTACACAGGGTCTTCTACCAACTGTAAAAATCAAGCAAAAAGCTGTTGCCAGATACAATGCAAATAGTCAAAGCAGATTCGTAGTTTAAGCCAGCGCAGAAATCAGCACTTCTGCCAAAAGAGGATTTTTTCTCACCACTCTCCTTGCCAGCACTAGCATTTTGGTTGGCTGCATACTCAGCTGGAACAGAAAGCTGATCAGGCTAAAAACTCGGCTGTTTTTCCTCTTGCTCTGCTACTTTCCAAGCTGACTCAGCTCTCTAACCAGGCTCATGGCTCAGCCTCACACAAGCACTTCTGCCAATCTGAGGTGGGCACAAGAAGCCATAGGTAGCACCACTGGCTTATGCTGGGTGAAACTGGTTGTGGAGCTCAGTGAATCACGCTATTAAATAAAAAAAAAAAAAATCATGGGCCAGGTTCTTTATTCACAGTTCCCCAGTTTCAGCAGATTGTCTCTTTTTTATATTGTGGGAGAATAGAAGCTTACAGAGTTGCACATTACCCAAAATCCTTTAGGTATACAATTTCTTAATAATAGCTGCAGGTGCATTAAAAGCTGAATCACCCCCATGAGAATAATGTTTACCCATAGTACTACAGTACTATATATACACATCTACAAAGAGGTTCTTATAATGAAATCATTTAGCTGTAAACATAGAATGTAGTTATGGATTTAGTCAGGGTGATGTGAAAGCGCAAAACATGTGACTTCCTAACTGATTGGTTGAGGCTAAAAATTCCAGTGAACAAAGTAATCACCTAAATGACAACACAGTACTTCTAAAGAAAAGTCACACTGGAACATGTATTATCCAGGGGATACACTGCACATAAGGAAAGTCTCTGTAAATGTGTATTTTAACTTGAGGAAGATGCCATGTTTTTCTGGTGGGACCACAATCTTAGCAGCTAACACCCCAGCAGAGCAATTTCCTTTCCTGACAATTTATGCACATCTATACTGTACTGTGTGTACTTTTGCACCACGGTTATTGTTGCACCCATACTAGCTGTTGTTTCAACTAACAGCAGCAAAAGCAGAGCAGCATACACATCAGTGTAGGCTACAAATGCTCACCAAAAGCCTTTTATGTTCTGGCCTCTACTCCCTACCTAACCAGATCAAGGCCAGTACAGGAGTACATCTGTATATATCAATATTGCACTTCCCATTTGGAGGGACAGATAGCCTAAAGAGATTATAAGAAAAGCAGATTTGTTAAGACCCCAAATCTTCCTCCTTTATCCTCTAGAACCTGTCTTTTTCCCCATAGGCACAAGCCACTGCAACAATATCCACACAAGTACTGTATTCTGACTAGTTTAATCTATTCAGATGTCCAAAAAAGGAGGGAGACAGGTTTAATCTAAAAATTCACAGCTTTCAATGCACTATGCATTGGTTCTGTGTTATCCTTTCATCATTGTAAAGATCTGCTAGATAACAAAAAACTAATGTGGCACAGTGCTGTTCAAAACATCCTAAATACACTTTAGGATTTTTTCTTATTCTCAATCTTAAATGAAGCCCAGCAATGAAATCTTTATAGAAATAAACTCTCTAAAGTGATGTTGTTAGATTTTTGCTAGGGATTAATGCAAATCGTATTGTCTTTCAACAGCTCTTTCCATAAAAGGCTACACTCCCATGGCAAAACATCAGATTAAGACAGCTTTGGGAAACAATGGGCTGAAGTTCAGTTCTTCCCTTTGAATGACTTTATTAATCATCTGTTAAAGCCACAAATACTCTACACCACCATCACTCACCATCAAGAAGACACTGCAGCTGGAAACCGTCCAACCGCTACATAGAAGTCAAAGGTAAGAGAGTGGCATATGCAAAGTGGACAGGAACTCTATGGTACTCTGACTTTACCCATTTGGGACATCCCTGTTTGAAAGGCACATCTGTCATTTCCCTGGGCAGAAGAAATCCTTCTGCTACAATTCAAATGGATATGGAGCAAATTTCCCTTGGATACGAAATACAGCTGGAGGTCAATTGCTTTTCAGTATGACATTACAGCAAAGGAGGGGAGTTCCCCCCTTATACTCTGAAGCGATACCACAAGCACTCTCTTTTGTAAAATAAGATATTTGATGGAACTTTTCAATGTTAAAACCACCTAGAAACTCCTTAGTGCTGCCAAAATAAACCAAACCGTAGGGGCAACTCCCTAACCAGATCTGAGATAATTGAGGCTGCTCTTTAGGAAGGGGGAGGAAGCTGTATTCACTTGATGTAGTACAAATAATAATTCAAAATGCTTTACCCCCCAGGAACTACTTTTCTTGAAATAAAGGTCTGGAGCACGAAACAGTAAAACACAACAAAAGCATTTTGATTGTGGCAGACATTTTGCATTCCACGGGTGTGCAAACCCCAGCACTGCTTCAGTACATTTCTGATTTAAGTATCCTTTTGCATCTGATGCTTGCAGCTGTCATGAACACAGCTGTGCTCTGGTGCTTGTGCCTTTCTTGTTTTGCAGCTCCCCATCAAGGAAAGGCAGCATTCTAGGAAAGATGCACATTTTCCCTCTTGGAGGCAGGAAAGGAGACTTCACAGCATTTCAAAAAGCTTTCACTTTATAACTAATCAACTCAGCTTTGTGACATACGGTAATACTCATTTGTTTTCTTTAACCGTCACCCAAAAATTGCAGTTTCATTCCAAGTGGACGTCTGAGTAGAGGCTTAATAGAAGGCTTAATAACCACATCTATCTCAACCTCATACACAAAAATCATTTTACAGAGAGCATTTTTTTAAAATCCCCTCTAGGAGATATAATAAAGGTTAGCATCAAGCATTTGAAAACTGCCAATCGATGTTAAAAGTAGTTCTGTAACACAGGTTGGATTATCTACTTATATAGCAATTATTTAATTCACAGAGCTGGAAAATATTTAACAATAACTGAGCTAAAGATTCAAGAACTTATGAATTATGCATTGGAGAGCTACAGTCAGAAATAAACACATCACATCTACCTTCAGTAGGCAAAAAATGTCATACTAACACTTTGGTATAGGTAAACCTATATTAAAAAAAAGTTAAAAATGTACACAAAATCAGTTTAAATTTTTTTACAGACTTTCTGCAAGGAGACCATCTTTATGTACAGTTCTGTTACAATCACTGAGAGTCTTGTTAATTTATAATTTTTGTTTTAATTTAAAATTTTTGTTTCTAGAAGACATCTTTCTAATTCTAAAGACAAATTTAAATGAGACAGAGGCTAAATCTGGAGTTCATTTGAACTCATCTATATTCAGCCTTAGGCATTTGTCTTGTCCCTTCTCTAATGCTTTCCCTTGAATTAAAGGCATCCAGTTTAGCAAGAGCATTCATCTAACACAGAATTTAAAAAAAAAATAAAGGTGAAATGATAATTCAGGAAAGTGGAGGAGATCACCTCTCTGCTTTGGAGGTGTGATTCGTTGTTTTAATGAGGTCATTTGACAGACAATGAATTCCAGGCTTCTTATTCAAGTCTTCCAATTAATTCTGGAGGCTAATTAGACTCTGTCTCTCCAGATTTCTCTTTCACAAACAGGACAGATGTAAGGACTAGTCCTTAAACCAGAGTGTAGGGTCTCTAGTCCTCCTGCTTCACTAGAGCATGAAATGAATACTAAACTTGCTTTCCTCCACAGCTTTACTCCCCTGCAGCCAAGTAAAAAAAATAAAACCAAAAAATTCAGTATTTCCTTGATTGTTTGTCCAAGGTTATTTCCTGGAGAGAGCCAGACTAGTTGGATGTAGAAAGTAAAGTCAGCCTGGAGAGCAACCACCACAGCTACTTGGAAAAGAAAGTAAACAATACCTCAAAAATGCTATCAGAATGGGAAGGGGGTAGGGGGAAGAAAAAGAGGGAACCCTACTGCCAAACACCTTCCCTTCTCCACAGATTCAAACCTGAAGCTGCTCATACAGGAAGAAGGGAACTGAAAAGGCACAAATGCTTTGACAGAATAGGGCCAGAAGCAACCTTCTATTAGCTTTAACTGGTACAGCATCTCTGTAGCCTCACTAACAATCCCATCGGCACAGCTTCTCCAGTGAGGCCACGGCACCATCAGTGCTTAGAGGACAACAATACACAGTGATTTCTCTTCTCAGTGAGCCCTGTATAAGGCATTAACTAAATACCACAATGCTTAGCTACGGTTAAGACATACAGTCCAGTTATTCTCCAATTCAGTAGCACATAAACAAGCACAGCTTATTCTTGTCAGATCACTGCTTGCTCCTCCATTCCTATAATATTGCTATGGTTATTTGTAAGTTGTATTCATGAGTACTTACTGAAATGAAAACATGTAAGCCTCATTTCCTTCAACTCTGTAGTACAATATAGGACAGATGTCAGAAGGCATATAAACAGTTCTAGCTCACTGAATTCAGAGTGGCCAAATGGATGAACAAGAAACCATGTTTTTCTAGAAATGCCTCTGTCTCCATTGCTTCTAAATATGCATGCTTCTTAATTTTTTCCTTTACAAAGTATCCTACTTAATTTCAAGTAATATGGACACATAATGTAATTACTGTGGTTTAATAATTTACGACCCAGCTGAGCTGCAACATCTGTGAGCTTCTAGACTCACTCAGATATATGGCAGTACACCGTGTTGACGCTTTAGGACACATCTTTAGTCACCATTACTTTGACTGGATATCTTACATACTGCTTCCTTACCATTATATTAAAAACAAATAGTAACATGAATTTAACAGAATTCATAACACAGTGGGATTAAAAAAAGAGACACTTCAAAATTTTAGAGATTCCATTTCAGAGGGATTGAGCTTTCTATTCATATCTGCATACAAAGTACCTACATTATCTGAAAACACACTCAAAATTAGTTTAGTTTGAAAAAACACAGTGCTTGGACCACTCTACAAAGCTGCATCACAAGTCTGCCACTTGCTCCAACTAGGAATTATATTTGGAGAAACGTGTAGTTAAGTAAATGTAACTCCACTTTTCTCAAAATCAAGTGTTAAAAGCTGCTGAAGTAACTGAATAGTTAGTGACTATTAGTAACTAATAGTTCTTTGCCCAATTTCTCCAGGGAATATGCACAGTAATTTGACATAGTTTGTTTGGAAATCATATTGAAAAATGTTATTAATTTAAGAAAACCACTTTCTTTCATGATGGAACTTCATCTCTGTTTTCTCCCATTTTGCACTGAGTGAAATACAAAAGACACATACTAACTAGATGGTCTGGGCAGATTTAATCCTGCCTGCCTGAGTGGGAGAGGCTTCTAGCCCATTCATCTGAAGCTTTGTATATTTCTATGATAAGGGATAGAAGCAAAGAAACACCAAATCTAATTTAGCCAGTTCTCTTCAAAGCGTAGTTATCTGCAGACACCGCGTAGCTCAACTGCGTCTTTCAGGGTCAGTAAACACAGAAACTGCCCACTCATTGGACTTTTCTCTCCCTTAGTAAAGTTTTTCTGTCATTTCTTCTGTCATCACTTTGGCAGTCCCACCAGTAGAAGCTTTAATTCACATCAGCCACAAATATTTCAGATTTTCTCCAAAGTCTAGTCTAAAGGTGGTCTTGCTGCTATCAATAGCACAGATGTAATAATACAGATTTAGCCAGTCTCCTTCAAAGTGTATGTCTTGACAAAACCGCATTGATTGCATGTCCACAACAGTCTTCCTATGTTAAATAAGAGTCTGTTACGAAGTATCAAAACCCTATCATCAAGATTACAGATTATATTTACATTTTTTTTGTTGCATTCATTGCTAACCTGAGACTCAAAACTCCCCGTGACCTACGCTAAGATTCTCCATCACATAGACAGAACTGAAACATCAACTTGACAAAATTCTGGGTGGCATTTTCCACAGGTGACACACAGCACTGAGTGAAGCACTGTCTGCTCTGGCAATCTGGGTGATTCAGCTCTCTGTTCCTTTTCAACCACAAAAGTTCAGATCCAAGATATGGTTCTGGCACTGATTTTGCAGATAGCACACCCTTTAAGTCTGTGCAGTCCTCTCACATCAGGCCTTGTCTTATCCCAAGTCTACATGACATGTACCATTTTTTAACTAGGTATGTGACACTAACAGGAGAGCAGAGGAAGAAAAGAAAGTGTTAACTTTCTGAAGAATACCTCTGGCACTGTTTAATTTTGCATGGTGGGAAGATCATCATCATGTGTCAAAGCACTGTCCACATTTGAGATCCCTTGAGGCAGGCAGCTACTCAACTTCTCCAACAAGTGCAACTTAACTACACAGAGCAAGGAGATTGTGGCTTAAGTACAACGGTGTCATGTATAAATGCAAGTCACATATTGCAGTGATCAACACCAATAAAAATCATACTTGACAGTTTGCCAGTTACCAAATTTCTCTCTTAGCCACTGTTTATTTTTTTAATTATTATGTTACTACAAACAGTCAAGTTGCCAAATTGTGCCCAGAAATTCGTTTTAGTTTCTGGTACATTTCACAAAGCTAACTTTTAGTGGCAGAATGACACATCAGTCACACTTCATATGAATCCTGATTAGGAAATCAACATTTTAATTTAGGGATTAATGTAGACTTAAATAGTATCCAAAAATCATACTGACTGCGTGCACTTTCCTGATTAGCCTTTAGTTGTCTTGTTCTGGTAAAACTACATGACTTTTTACAGCAGGGTTCCCATATTAAGCATATTTCCATACAAATTAAAACAATGACCATAACTGCTACCTTAGAAAAGCTTTTCAAGCTTTAGAGCACATTCAACAGTCCAGCTATATCTTCCCTAGAAGAAAAGGTTTCATAGCAGTTCCTCGTGAGTCACTGTCAGCTACTATCTTTGGCCAATTCATTACAGAGGCTGAGAATTTCTCCCACCTTTCAAGTGACTTGGATAACTCTGCTTTTTCTGATAAAAAGTCAATCCAGACTAAATGCAAGAATCCCTCAGTCTTTCCTTAACCTTCAGTCTAAGTGGAAGACACTAAGCAAAACTGACTTAAGATATACCTTTTGGGTTTTTTGGTTGGTTTTGTTTGTTTGTTTTAAACAGATGCGATAAGAGCTTCAAGGTATTAAGCTTTCTGTCTGTACTGTTTTTCCTTATGTTCTGAATAGTGGAGATATCCTATTACATAATTTTTTCCCCAGTTAGGGATTACTGCCTTTTGCAAACTGTATAACTCTCAATGCTAAAATCCCTGGTGTGCTTGTTTGACCATATTTGATTGGTCAGGAGAAATTTCATCAGCTCACATCCATTCTCCACAAATCTTCTAGAAATCCTTTCACAAACCAATTACCTCATAAGTTCTGAATGGTCTGCAAATATGAAAGGACTGCATTTTCTAGACAAGGTGTGGATCCTCATATAGCAAGTTTAAGACACCTTAAAGGGTTCTTAGTCCACACATGGCAGGTTAAAAACCCCTATTTTTAAGTGGCCTAAGTTAGCAGTCATGTAGGCTTATGCTACAGATGAAGACAAAAAGCTGCTCTTGTGAAAACAGTCCTGGGAGATGACTTCCATTTTGGCAACTATCCTCACAGAAGAATGGATTAAGTACTTCTCTCAACTTGGCTATCTCAAAAGACTGTCAAGGAAGATGGATATTCTCCCAGGTAAAGAAGCTGCTTCCATCCCATCAGCAGCAGACTGAGGAGACAAGTCACAAGCTCAGTATTAAAATCTCACCTTGATCCAAGCACCTTGAGGGCAGTCAAACACACATGTCCAGGATGTTGCTTCCTATGAACTGCCATGCCAACTTCATTTACCAGCACAGCACAAATACTTTGTGCAGTTTTATGACCAAGGTTTCGAGTGGAAAACTCACTGACATATGTCATTTATCCTTATCAGAGCTCCGAAATTTGTCCTTGCACTGTTAAACTTCAGAACTAAGACACATAATTAATATTACACATTCAATGAAGGAGGAAGTAGGGTAATGATTTGATTCTCTGCCTTCCTCCTCTGTCTTCAGATAACACAGAGATAAGAGGTCAGCACATGAGTGGCTGCTAAACTCTTGGTAACCTGTTCCTCCACCCACTCATGAACCCCACTTCCTCTCACTAGCCTGTGATAAGAACCATGTCAGGTTCCATATGCCTTATCAATCTTCACACCTATCTTACAAAGAACAACTAAGGTTCAACAGCCCTTGCTGAGAGAAGGCTGAAGTCTGACGGGAGTCACCTATAGTGTAGCATTACTACAGAAAGACATCTGAAGAGTTGATTTTTTGGCCTGGCATCTCCATATTGGGAGATTTTGGTATCTGCTGTAAAGAAACCAAGGTACACCACAGATCAAGCTATACAAGTGTTAGTGAGTCTTTCTGGGTCAATTCCCTGCACTGTCAAAAATTTAGTACCAGCAACTGTAATAGCAATTCTGGAGAACTTTCCCAATTTACCACAGGAATCAGCAAGAATGGAAAAGCCCTGAAGAATGTATCTGATGGACTGGGAAGTGTCTATTTAACAGTACCAGTAGTTCTTCCTGACAGCCAGACTATTCTTAAAACCCAGTTGTTTAAGTGGCCACAGTTACAGATGTTACAGAGGAACCAAGCTATATGCAGCCTTGTTTCAAAAGACAAACACCTGGCTCCTAGACACGCACAGCTGAAATGTCCCTGACTAGGGGAATCCTGTAAGCCACCCACTCTGTTAAATACTGTGCAGCAGCTGCTGACTCTACAAATTGAACCAAGGAAGTGACCTACAACCCAGACGGTTTTTTTTATTACTTCCCTCTCCCCCCTCCTTTTTTCTCCAATGAGTCCCAAGTGTTTGTTATAATATTTACTTTTCCTAGTAAGCATACATTAGTACAAGAGAAGTAGGCTATATTGGCACTGGACACATAAATGGATATTTAAGTTTAATCTTGAGTGCTTTTAACTAAATCCTGCTAGTGTGGGTTGTCCCACAATTGTATTCAAGTCCATTCACTAAAACAATTAGCTGAGCTGCATATCTACAAAACAGTTCCTAGAATTTTACTGTCAGAAATAAAATAAAATGGCTTCACATTGAGAAGCACACTGTTCACCTCTCTAGTTGAAATTTCATGCAGATATAGTAGGGTTTTAAACATCTGATGAGATTTGTGTTTAGATCTCTTGTAACATGACAGCTCTAAGCATCAGTTAAGTCAGTAAGGACATTACATAAGACAATATTGATACTTCAGCTGGAATGATCAGCAGTTCCTCCACAGGGTCCTATCCTGTTCCTGCTGTAGTCAAGTGACAGGCACAAACATTCCCAGGATGTAAACCCCCAAGCCCAGAAGCTCCCCATTAATATTCCTATATCTACTTTACCGTAAGTATAGACAAAGTTACTTTAGCTTGAACATAGCTACACTTCCCACAGGTGAATAGTTGAAGAAAAGTCTTTTTACCTCTGTTGGTTTGTAGCAATCTACAAGAGTTTCCTAGAAGCAAAACATGAAAACATCAATTCCAATACAGAATAACAGTGAACATAAACAAGTCTACAGTATGAAACCTGTCAAGGGAGTAAGAAAAGAAGCAAAAATCAGGAATCACTGGATGAAGATGCTACCAAAAACTGAGCATTGTAGCAAGTCACCTTTGCTCCCTAGGTGGTTCAGAATTATTTACAACAGGAGAGAAATTATGGCTTCTTTGTCCAGGTTGGAAGTTACAAAATTCCTCTCCAAGAAAAATTGAAGAGAGGAGAACCCCAGAACATTTCTCCCAGCAATACAGATGTGAAAGGTAGCTTTCTGTGAAGGCAACACGGCCTTTGTAATGCAGAAATACAGTTAGCTAGGTAGAGCATTTCTAGGAGGACAGCTGCAGCAGCTAGTTTAGGCAGAAGCAAAACTATTCATGAATGCTGAGAAAACAGCCTGAGGCCATGCCCCATGTCTCTGTAACTGGGCAGTGGGCACTGAGAAGAGGGTGCCAACAGGCACTGCAAATCAGATGTGGTGCCTCTAAACACCAAGTTAGTAACCTCCAGAAGTCAGCTGAGGTGCAAACCACTGCTCTGGGACAGGTTTCATTCCTTTAGTGCATCTGAAAAGATTATAAACAGAGACCCTCATATTTGCTTTATATCTTGATTTAGTTATATGGATCTCTATTAAGACAATGACGTTTCTTTTCTTCTCCTCCTCCTCATTCTTTCATTCATTAAGTTTTCCCTCAAGCAAGATTCAGAGAATTAGAGATCTGGTTTGAATTGTATAACTTCAGCAGACAGCTTTTGAATGTCCCTACTAATTCCTATTGCTGACCATCCTATCCTTTCCTCAAGCTTTTAGATATGTTACTCCAAGATAATTCAATGGGTTCAAATTTCTAGCTAGCATAGACAGAAAAACAAAGTTTCCAGTATCCTAAGGACAAGGGAGGATTTCTGGTCTGTATATGCACACACACATATTTCTGCTGCTGCAGTGAATCACAGAAACTAATCTGGTCATCCTAACTGAATCTCAGCCACAAAATCTTTCTATGTGACTGTTCTTTATTTTATTTTCCTATGTTTTCTGTTCTTTATTTTACATACTTGTAAAAATCAGAAGGAAAAGAAAAAATATCAAGGTTCCTGATCTGTCTTGGCATATCTCCCTATATTACTGGATTCTTTGTACTTTTGTTTACTCCTGATATCATCTGCCTTCCAGAAACTTTTTATCCTAAAGGATTCTGATTAGCTTTGTACAGTCCAGTGGATTATGCTAAACTCAGACCTAGGAACCTCTCGGTTCTAATTCTACACTTACAGTGGATTCAAAGACAAGATACAGACCCAGATGCATTAGTTCAACCACATTCCAATTTAAAACTAGAAGAATAATGTTACCTGTAATTTGAGTGCTCTTTCCTCTTCATTGGTTGCATCAAGAAGGTCATCAATGTCAATTTCTACATCTGGCATCTCTTCTTCCTGAGAAGCAAAAATTCCCTGCTTAGTTCAGAGAGATATCCTTTAAATAGCCTAGTGAGAGCACACATAACCCCATCTGCCTGGAGCTAGACAAGAGGGCAATCAGTAAGGGATGGTGGCTTGATTCCTCACTCTTGGGCCAGCAGAAAGCAAAGCCCCAGCCACACAGGAGGTGACAGTTCTTAAGCAACCCTTCCCTAATAGCCAAGAGCTGTGTTACTAATCCACCCCCAACAGCCCAAGTCATGCTATTCGTGAGAATACAGTATATTCTCCTGTGCTATAGTACTGGGCAAGAGGAAGAAGAAGTCAAGGAAGCGGAAGTAGATAAGAGCTGCAACAAGCCACAGAACTGCATTGAGAACATTACTGATTGGGCTGCTTAATTTATGACACTATGGAAGATTTCTCTTGCTCAAAGTTGGCTTACAAGGATGACATACATACCACATGAGAAAAGCTCAAATTTCCAGTGCCTGCAGTGAAGCACAAAGCCTAAGGCATAGGGTATTTCAGTGATTTTTCTTTTTTAAACCTCGTCCACTCACACACTTATTCCTTGCATCACCAGCACATCAGACACATTGTTCCACGAGTCAGAGAAGCAGTCCACACATTTTGAAGGACCCCTGAGCTCTGGAATCCCAATGAGAATTCATCATCCACAGACATCACTGTTTATTTGCTTTACAGTTACGCAAAATATCCCGTTGGCCATTTTTTGCACTTATCATAAAAGGCACTTAAAATTGTAAAGCGGCATTTCACTGCACATACAAAACACTCTGGTCACAGCCACTCCTCCATGTCAAGTCCCACCCTCACAGTGGCCTCAGTGCCACAGACACCAGTCTCCTCCACTGCCCCTGCTCCAACCAAGCCAGTGCGTAAGCACTGCCAGTCTGTCCTCTCCCACAAGTACAGTGTCGATCGGCTCACCGGCACTGCATCACCTTGGCACCTCCTGAAGAAAAGCAGAAACCTGAAAGCATCCAAAGGGGAGAGTAGATTTGAGAGTCAGGAGGAAGCAACAAGACTGCTATCCCCAGAGAAGCTGTCATCTTGTGCCCCACCAACAATTTTCATGATCCTTTAAGGAAGCATTTTGACAAGAATGTGGTGGTTCCAGCAATTTGCAAAAGTTTCAACAATTGTGAAATTATTTACCAACTCCAGTTTAACAACAGTCACAGGTAACACCAAAATTACTCTTCTACTGGGTAAAAGAAGAATTCTTGCCTGTCAGAGTGGCATTCTGGCAAACTGAAACAACATTGAAAGGCAACAGTGAGGGGGAACTCCCTAGAAGGTATATAATGTGTTTCTGTGATCACACTTCATTGAAGCTGAGCAATCCTGAAAGGTTAGTTTTACTCTGATTGGTACGAGTTATGTAGGAAAAATCCGTGCTTCTATCACTCTTCACTCTTAGCTTATTCAAATCAACTTTTTCAAGGTTGATACCACCACCAGTCCAGAGGGCAACTGTACCAGTAATTTACTGAAGTTCTGGTGTAAGAGCTAACACAGCTCCTCCACCATCAACAAAAGCCATAACAAACAAAAAAAAAACAACTCAGGAATACTTCAGAAATGAGGGATTATAATTGTGTCTGACATACTGGTATTCAATTAAGTTACACTTTCTTCATGTATCTTCATCACTTCTCAGCAGATTTGAACTCTGGTACACAACACAAACAGAAGGGAGGAAGCTCAAAAAAGGTAAATCATGCTCTTATTTTTGGCTGAATGAAAGTAATCAAAACATTTCTCCCCCTCTAAACTACTGTGCCTGCATGATCTCAAGAGTTTTATGTTAGGTATGAAAAACATTTGCTTAGGTCAGGAGCATGACCACTCCACAACAGCTGCAATGACAGAGGGAAGGATGAAACAGTCATGTCTTCTGTTTGCCTGATTTCATTCGTGAGGTAAGTGTGGTTGATCCTACTACAACTAAGCAGGCTAGATCCAGATTAAGCTGCAGCAAGCCTGAAAGGGGCCATGCATAACTGAAGAGTATATTTCAAGGGTCTTGTTAGCACCGTAAGGCTGTGCAAGAAAACAAAAGCATTGCCATGTTCTGCTCTAGTGAGAGGGAGACAAGGTGTTGCAAACAGCAATGATGGGGGGGGGGGGGGGGGGAAGGAAACCACAAGAAGCATGCTGACAGGGAGCAGTCTCCAGAAAAGCTAAAATAGAAGAGGTGTTGGGGTTGCAGGTGCAAACAGCCATCAACTGAAACAGCTGGTGGAAGA
>NW_010164668.1:0-2098 GCF_000695765.1 Mesitornis unicolor | reverse complement strand
AAGGACACTCTGCTTTTAAGCACTCTCTCCAGTTTACGTTAACAATGTAGGCAGGACATGAGCTGATTTCTGCTTGAGGATTCAAAAGTCCAAAAATATCACCAAAGCTAGCTTCTGTGCTATTTAATTCAACTTAAATTCAACCTTGCATTGGAAGACAGCCCCCTGGTTATTCAGGTTGCATGAATTCTTTGCAGGCTACTAGCAAAAGACATTGGGGGACAGACACACATTACATAGTAAACAGCTGTAGCAGTTTAAGACACTACAACCTCTCCAACTGTTTGCTACTTAGCCTCCGGCAGGGGTGATCACTGCCTCAGCAGTAAGCAGAACAGAAATAGGTGAGCATCCTTTAGCGAGACTAGGGAAAAGGTCTGATAGCCTCCAAAATCACCTCCTACAGCAGCTTAAGCCAAAGGGCTGGATTTTGCAGGGGCACGCTCTAGTCTGCTGATGCTGAGGACAGCACCTCCAGCACAGCAAAAGCAGGTCTGACATTGTTACTAGTATTACTAATCAAACATTTATCTGAGGCTATAAAATTAAAAGGGGAATAAGTTGCCCTATGGAAAAACTTTCCATTATAAATCAACTCTCAAATTAGCCTGCTATCCCTCATCCTCACTGTCTGTTCACTGTGCATCATCTCATTTGCAGTGCTGGGAAATAATGAAATAGGTCTGTTTGAGCTTTACTTTGGATATTAAGTTTGAGAGAGAATTGAGAAGTTAAATAAAAATCAGAAAAAAATTTAAACCATCATTTGTATAATGAGTTTGGAAGCAACATGAAAGGACTGCGAGAGGAGGGAAAGCAGGGAAGGAGATGAAGGAAAAGAAGACCATATGATTCATGGATTTCTCTCAAAGTCCTGGAATATGGCCAGTGTAATTGATTAAAATCAAACTAGAAAACAGGACCAGTTCCTCTAGAAGAATCCATTTAGTATGTGAAAAGATGTATCTATTTTTAAAAAAGAGGTCTCTGCTGGACACCTAAATACAGTTGTGCTCCTTATTTCAAAGCATTCAGTTGTTTTTGGGAACTTACAGATCAGGGCAAAAGTAAATAAAAATGAGAATAAGAATAGCTTAAGTGATAAAAAGTTATGAATCTAGAATCAAAGAAAGCTCTTTTCAACTTAACACTAATCCTAGTTAAATGAAGAGTCAAAATACAACAGCTAAAATAAAGCTGTTAGTGTCTATTAATTGGTATGAGGAACAGAAGATTGGGAAAGGAGGTTAAAGACAGCAAAAAGAGAATCAGAAGTGCCAGGGTTGGGGACATTTGTGGTAGGAACAAGAATCCTCAGTGGTACTATTACTAAATTACTAAATGACCATGTGTTTTCTCCAATCTTAAAATATTAACAGCAGTAGTGCCATGATGGTCTAATGTTAGATATGAAAAAAAAATTCTCTCATTACTTTTGATCCAGGTGAAGTGGTTCATGCAACCATGAATATTAGTTTTCAGTTGATAATCAGTGAACACATTTCAGATGCTGCTCTCTGTAAGATACAATCCTTATCATGCAGTTCCATACTATTTTCTTTCCCATCAGATGCTTGTCAGACTAGCAAACAGCCAGTTGAATGTGAAATCTGAAAGGCAACACAAAGCGCAAGGCCCCACAGCCCTTGAGTACATGCCATCCAGTCTTGGCTCCAACTAAGAGTTAGAAATGCCTGGGTTGCACCCAGGCTGTTCTAACCAGAGCAGCAGCTTCTTCCACCAACTTCAAGTCTACCTTTCTTCACCACACTTGTTCATTAAGTAAAACTGCAGAGACTTTGAAGGCAAAGTTACTAGATCAATCCACTCATTTTGAATCAATGATCTAACTGTTTCTAAATAACTAATTTGTTGGTGGTATTGTGGCTATTTACAGAAACCTTCTCTTGTGCTGAACCTGTCTTCAAGTCTGACCACATGTGGATCCAGTTAAATTCATAGAAAGGGAGGGACACCAAGTGTCCACCTATCAACAGAATGGCTTACGCAAGTTGCCCAGTATCTCACAAGAACACCAAATGCATCTCTATCTACATAACATGGTATGAATCACAGAATCATAGAATATTAGGAGTTG
>NW_010164667.1:0-6660 GCF_000695765.1 Mesitornis unicolor | reverse complement strand
CCCAAGTTCAAATAATATCACCTAAGAACAGAACCAACTTAGATAGCTGGAACTAAAGCAAATACAAAAACTAACACAGAACAGAAATTCTCAGTGGTTTCTCTTGCCAGTTGCTTAAGAAAAAATTGTACCAGTCCAAGATAATTTGAAATGTATAATGTCTTTGTCATTCAGAATTGCAGGAGGACAATCACACCCTTAAATAATGCTTTAGCAAATTATCTTTAAAAAAATTGAAATGTTTGAAGCTTTCTCCTTTCAGAAAATTTATAACATGAGATGCTTATATTTCAGAACAAAGCCAATTCAAAGCTAGAACACCGATTCTTTTTGAAGCTTGCTTTCCTAAGAAGTTAAATTTATGCATCTGTGCCGTCTATTTGCCCATCTGTGTAGAAGAGAGAGGGGCAGATTCTTGGTGCTTTGTATAAAAAAGTGTTTAAAACGTATTATAAGAGAAAATAAAAATTAATCTTCCCTAAAGTGATTTTTGCAAAATGAAAAATGTGAAAAACCTGATGCTTTCCCTGGTGAAAAAACTCACCCTGGTGAATCAGTGCCTTCTGATAAAACCTTTATGATTTATAAATAAAATTTGGTCCATGTGCCACATGAAAACTCAGCAAAATTTGTTGCTAGTAGATATGTTATAGAATAAAATAAATTTGTTTCACATAAGTATTCATAACCTACACTGAAAGATTTGACTCCACTACCTTCACCCAAGAAATAAAACATACCTGAAAAAGAATATAAAAATCAAATATAGAGTATATTGACCAGTAAAACACCTTGCAAAACATATATGACACTTAAGGTCTCAATGGCAAAAGCACGGCACACATAGTTCAGGAAGCAATGCTGCATGATGGAAACTGTAGATTTTAAATAAAATATTCCTTTGGTTCAATTTTTTGTAAGGGCCATACATTATCATTATCACTCATGTACACAGAAAATGACAGCCTGCTGCCATAAAAGCATTGTATAAGCAAACAGAATGGAGAGGGACAATGGAGGAATAAGGCATAACAGTATGATGAACTGAATAAGACCATGTAGGACAAATGTCCCCTGAATAAACTAAGAGGCAAGGCTATTCCTTCGCCTGTCATTTTGAGTTTGCTGAGGACCTGAGATTGATAAGAAATGTGGGATCAGCAGCGTCAGGGCCAGCTTTCCAAAACCACATGTAATGGTGGGTATCGAGAGTGCCATCAATCAGAAAAGCACATTTCCATGGACATGCTTGACAAGAACCACAGTGGCAGGCTTCATCTTTCGGTGCTCTGCCCAGAAGTGAGCAGAGGGTGTGTTGCTTCGGTCCAGAGCCACTTCCCCAATGCTTCTCCTTCCTGCTGGGTCATCAGTTACACAGTCAGCTCTTGTTACTGGTTTCATATTCTGGTACCATGAAGGAAACATGGAATAAAATAAAATAAAATTTAATTAATTAATTAATTAACCAGAGAAAAGCATTTTAAAATTACTGAAATTTTCAAATTAGCCAAAGGCCAGACAGGGTATTTTACAATAGTCTTACCTACCTACACCCATCCTACTCACTCATTTTTTCAGTTTTGATGTTGCCTCAAGGAATATGTATTAAAATAAGCAAGACATAAAGCAATCCTTGTATTGATGACATCTTTACTTGCGTAGATCAGCAGAAAACACAACTGTAAAAACCTGAAAACTTTACAATTATCTAAACTATCCTTTGTCAGTCCCTCCATAAAATTACCTTTAAAAGGGTTGATTTAACTCAGATTTCTGTTCCTACAGTACTGCAGAAGCCTGCTTGAGTCCATTATTTTGGAATCCATCACTATGGTGTTGTAAATTAGGTACCTAAAGCAATGAAGAATTACGGGAGTCACATTTTTCTCAGCACAAAGGGTCAGTACAAACAAGGAGATTTGCAAGAGAAAATGTTGCTTTTTCGTTCTTGTCTTTGACTCAGTATCAGGCTATGGCTTCTAATTCAGCAGCTGGCCTGCCTACAAGCAATTCAGAGAAGCAACCTGCCTTCTTCCAGATCCAAAGAACATACATTTTCCAGCTAGGATATATGTAAATATGTGTATTTTTCTGCTGTTACCTGAAGAAAGTTCTGAGCTAGCTGAGTGTCATTTCAAGTAAGCCTATATCATTTTATTATAGCAGTCAGTTTGCTTCATACCATAAGCAAAAAAAGCCGTTTTAACAATACACACAGCCAGTGTGGCTGCTTGCTACCAGGAGCAGAGCATTTATGGAATCTCTGGTGTTAGGCTTAACAAAAAGCCTCTTTGCTTTGACCTTCTAGTTGTTATCCGAGGAGGTATTTCACAACTGTAAATGGTGTGATAGCTAAGTAATCATATCACTAGTGCTGAACTTGTTAGCAAGAGAAAATCCTTATGTGCAAAAAGCCACATATGGCCAAGTAAGTATTTTTTTAAATAAAATAATAAATCTCTCTCTTTCATTACACATTAATCACTTCTTTATTCTCTGCAGGAAAATAGTCAGCCACAGAAGAGGGAATATAGAATGAGGCCCATGTGTCAGTTAGTTGGAGATTTATTTTCAGGGCTTAATATTCGTTTGGGGATTTTCATGTTAACAAATCTGCCTCTTAATAAAAATATTTTGTTAAGGATTTGACACTTTAGACTATAACAGGAAATGTAATATTAGCATGAATATGTGAGTGGCTGAAAACAATCCTGAATATCCAGATATCACAGCCTGACTCCAGATTCGGAACCCACCCACACTGAGGCCAAGATACCAGCCTGTACCTGAACTAGAGATATGCTTAAGAAACAGTCTGGATTTTAATGGGCTTTTAAAAGTAAAGCATTTGATTTTGAGTCTTTTAGGAGTATTTTCTTACTAAAGTAACCACACATCTATATTGTTTACAGTATAAATATAGACACCCATTTCATTGTTTGGTTTTCCCTGACTCAGGGTAAAACTGTTTGCACACCCAAAATTAAGTTCTGTGTATTACAATAATTTTTTTAATCTTATTGGGCAGTGGGAATATCTAGCAAACTACATTGCTTTATTTCTGTCTAAAAGGATAAATAAAAAATTGTCAAGACTTCAAATGTCCTGTAGGATGTGAATTTTATTGGCTTCAATTTTAACCCAGATATTGTATTCTTCAAATAAACTTAAGAACAAAAATCAGATTTTAGCAGATACCTTGAGATGTGAATCAAAATCATTATCTAATGTTTGCCCTAAGTAGCAAGAGAATTCAAAAAAGAACATGATAGTTACTTACAGTAAAAATATTTTCAATAAAGTGAACATACAAGCTTTGTTTCTTGCAGCAGGAAGCAAGTTAGTATTGCACATGTAATACTCTATTAACTTTATTAATTTATTAGGAGCTGCCAAAGGTTTCTCACAATACAGATGCCATCTAAAGATCAGCTCAAATACTCTTTTCTGTAACTGGGTACATCAATGTACTAGAATCAATGACTTAATGTTATAACGAATTTTAAAATATTCGAGGTTTTTAAGCAACAATATTATTCTGGGTTTGTCTTATTTCAGCTAGCAGATGTATTTGCTTCAGGTGATTTTAGCCACTCAAACTGAAAAATTCTTTCACCTATCAAAACTTTTTGAAGACTAATACTGTGTCCCAGCCTGAGTAGAGCACCAGAGGAGTAAGAAAATGCCCATCTCTAATGATCAGAAATAAATCTGTTTCAACACTCAGTGTATTCATATAGATCAAAGAATACTTTCTAAAACATTTAACATTGATAACAATACCTTTTTGTTAGTATTTGAGGATGTTATGATATTATCTACTATTTAATTGTATAAATGTCTACTGTAAGATCCCTGCCTCATTCAGTGCTTCCAACAGACACTACTACCAGATTTTCGTCTTCATTAGCAGTCATTCTCAGAATCTTCCTCTTAGGATTCAACTGTATTGATATTAGTAGTCATATGCTCTCTAGGATCCTTGTATACCATTTTGAATTTCATAATTTCATATCTTTGTGTGAGTTTTGCGTTATGCAGCACACTTTGTATGGAAAGAATGGCTCTCCATAATTTTGTTTACACTTGTATTTAGGCCTCATCAGATGTTCTGCTGATAGGACCCAATGAGATGAACTGAGTGCCCATAAAATGCTGACACCTGCCAAAGATCAGAGTTTGGTCAGCTAGTGTAGAATTAAATAAGGAGTTGGTGACAGAGGCAGGGCAGCTGACATTTCTTCCAAATAACATCCAGTGCTTCAGGCACATTTCCCTTTCCTGCAAGCTACTGTCTCATTCAGCCAGTGCCTTCCCACCCCTGACCCATATGAAGAGAAGTATTCCCTTCCTTCTCTACTCTCTTGTGTGGTCATTGCTTGGCTGCAAAGCAAGTCCTTGCTCATGCTCACTGCAACAGAAGGCCGAATGAGGAAAAACCATAAGCATGAAATTAAAGTTAAATGAAGAACCATTTACAAAGAGGTGACCTAAGACACACTTGCCGTCTTAATAGTGATGTTCTGTCACCTTTGCCTAAACTGCAGTCTTAATAGTAACATAAGCATAGATTAAAGGGGACAGTTTCCTACTTGCTTTTCTTTAAAAAATACCGAAAATACCAGAAAGCTATTAAGCTTTCTTATTTGAGCATATTGTATTGGATCTGAACAGTCACTTCCAGGCTTTGGACTCCTGTGTCCACTTCACCTTCTGATGCCTCTGGAAATACTTAAGTGACAAGTCACAAAAGAAAACTGTGGTGCTCCGATGCTTAAGAGCGTTAAGGAGAGATGAAAGACGTTGTACTTTCAACATGGACTTTTTTCCCCAACCTTTCTTTCCTCACTCTTCAGACGCTGGTTCCAGGCATGCACCCCCCTCTTTCAAAATACCCTGTGCTGACATCCCCCGATATTCACTGTTGCTTTCCACCCATAACTCCTGTTCCCTGTCCTCTTGGGTACCTCCTCTCTTCCACAGCCTCCATACAGCATCAGAGTTACACAGGCAAGTATATATTATGCACTATACTATGAAGTGCCATTCTTCTGATTCTGGCCTGGAGTAGCTGAAGTTATTTTTGACCTTTGGCTGGACCCTGTTCGGTTGCTTTTTAGGAATAGCATTAGCATCAGTTCTACAACAATTAATTTACTTCTGTTTTATAGAGGGTGCATTTATAATAGTTTGTTTCTAAATGGAAGCAATATTAAGCTAGTCCTAGCCAATGAAAAATATATCTTTCTGTGGGTTCTACAACAGGGATAAATTTATGTTTATTACATACATGAGCACATTTGAAATAGCACTCACACAGCATGTGCAGGACAACCAGGTGATTAGACCCAGCAAGCATGTATTTATGAAAGGCAGGTCCTGCTTGACTGACCTGATCTCCTTCTATGACAAGATGATCTGCTTAGTGGATGAGGGAAAGGCTGTAACCTGGTCCTGGAAGGGCAATGAAGTTGGTAAAGGATCTGGAGAATATGCCTTATGAAAAGAGGTTATAATGAGATGGGTGTTCATCTTTCCTTCCAAGTAGCTAGCAATAATATGAAAGGAAATGGCCTCAAGTTGTGGGAGGTTTAGATTGGATATTAGGGATAATTTCTTTACTGAAGGAATGGACAAGCATTGGAATAGGCTGCCCAGGGAAGTGGTGGAGTCACCATTCCTGGAGGTATTAAAAAAACAGCTGGATGTGGCACTTCTGGACACAGTTTAGTGGGCATTATGGTGTTGGGTTGATGGTTTGACTTGGTGATCTTAGAGATGTCTCCCAACCCTGATGATTCTGTGATTCTATGATTCTAAATTATGCTAACTAGAGGTAAAAGTCAATCAGGTTTCCTCCTTTCTTTCATGTATGCTGATGTGTAAGAGTGTCTCCTGGTTTAGTGGGACAGCATTCTAGAGTCAGTTTTCTGTTGAGGAAAATGGCAGTTCTCTAAGGACTACAACACTCCGTTTCATGGGAACAAAGTGATAAAACTTTGTTATAGGTTTCAGCTAATACTGGTATGCAGGTAGCCATAGTGTTTAAGGTCTTCAGTGGTCTTGAAATAAACACTTGCAGAGGCTGGGGAGAGCAGAAACCTTGGGGAGTTGACCCCAAGGTCATCCCAGGCTGACTGATTAATACTATTCATACCATAAACACCACATTCACTATAAACTGGGGAGTTTGCTGAGGACAACTCTTCTCTTCCTGCCTCCTGCTTCCTCTTCCCTCTTTCATGGCTGACATCTTGAGAGAGACTTGTTTACCATCCTAAACCTGAGGACTACTCCTCCACAATATTGGCTAAGTATAACTGTGTATTTTATAGCTGTCACTGTTGTTGTTATTACATTTTATTAAATATATTTCTATTTCAACACATGAATCTCCTTTCCTTTTCCTGACCTCCCTGCCCAGGTGGGGAGGAGGCATTGGATGACAGAGCAACTGTGTGAACCACAACCAAGTTGAAGAGTTGCTTTCCAAGAAGATGTTGTCATGCATCTCATATATTCACTTCAAATTCTAATGGATAACAAACACGAAACAGGAAGAACACTGATAAATCAAGTTTGCTTAAAGACTAAATTCATATTCATAGAAATGCCTTGCTCTACAATCATCCTTGACTTCAGTAAAGCCTTTGACACAGT
>NW_010164666.1:46076-51366 GCF_000695765.1 Mesitornis unicolor | reverse complement strand
GGCTGGAGGCGCCAAATGTCTCGGTAGAAGAGGAAGAAAAGCGATCCCGGACAGAAAATCCGTAGACAAAATTATTTCCTTTGGCTACACCTGTATAATTATATCAATACTCCACTTTTAAGTGCCGGGGATTTTATTGACTTCAGAGCGCAAAGCAATCAGCTGCATTAAGGGGGGATATGGTAAAGGTGATTTGAGTTTACCTGTGGGAGGCAGTTGGACATTAGCTAAATATGTAGGTAAGGGACAAGAAAAATACTAAAAGGGGATCAATATTTGGGAATGATTTAAAAACTTATCCTCCGCCACCAGCCGTCTGCAGCCGGGGCAGAGGGAGCGCTCCCAGCTCTCACCGCCGAGGATGCTCTCGGAGGGGAGCAAAGACTTGGTTTGACACCCCGGTAGCAGTCAGTGCGTGGCGGGGCAGCATGATGGGGGGTCCGCCAGCACAGCGTTAGTCTCAGCTCAAGCGGAGCACAACACGTTGCCGTTTTCATTTCCCGGGGCTTTGCCCCTACCCGACCCGCAAAAGCGCCCAGGCAGCTGCAGCCAAGCTGGGTAATTCCCCTCTGCCTACCCGCTTGGCTTTCCGTGGCGCCTGAGATGCTCTTCTCCAAAAAACAAAGTTCAAGAAGAGACAAACAAAAAAAAGCTTTTTTTGGTTTGTTTAAAAAACCCACAACCCACCTCTAATTTATTTTTTTTTTTTGCGGGACGAGAAGCGCAGAGGGGCTGTGAAATGCAAAGCCTTTGTCGTATTTACAGAGTGTCAGCAGCCGACTGTACGTTTAGATAAAAATCTAGTAGTTTACGTGAGCTTAAAAGAGTTTTTTTAAAGCAAAGACCTCTTAAGCGTCGCTTCTCAAGCCACATATATGCATGCACGTAGCCTAACAAGCCGGAGACCCCCACGTAGCTGAATAATAGGGTTTAAAAAATGTATTAAATTAAGGTATAAGCAACCCCCACCCGTTACTTGTAGCCGACCAACTCTGACAGCTCTCTGCCTTCAGAGCCACTTGCCAGAGTTCAACAGTGGGTGACATTAGCCTAAAATATTCGATACTTTTTTTTTTCCTGGGGACTTTCTTCACTTCTTCTGAGCTAAGTTCAGCTCCGAGTTCGTCTCTGTGGGTAAAATTGCTGTCTTTAAAGGAAAACAACTACCTGCCTGATTTTTTTTTTTTTTAAATCAGCAAGGGACTACGGATACTTTCCTTAGGGTACATAAAAGCAGAAATTAAATTATTCTGTGCCCGTGGTATAAAAAGCTGAATGTTCCTCTTTTAAAAAGTTGATCAAAGTATCCTATCTTTCAGAATGAGTCTGAAAGTACTTGCGAATGAGTAACAGAAGCAAATCAGCTAATAACAAAATAAAACCCCAATTTCAAGCCCCAGGAAACTGAATACTGGTATCTGACCGGTACCTCGGCTGAACTAAGAGCAAAGCAGATTTTTGTCACAGCTTTTTCATTTAAAGTTTTCCTCCAATTTTCAATACTGCTCTGTTCCTATTACCTAACCTTGTACTTCGCTTGGCTAATGAGCCCGTGACAGTACTGTTTCGGCTTTCCTCTGCTGCCGATTGCAGCGGATAGGCATTAACTGGAGCGGGGATTCGGGATTGTTAAGCACGGTGGAATGGGTGGGAAACTGGGGACTCAATGAAGGCTCGGCTTGCCCTTCCAGCTGCGGAGGTGGGTTTCTGCTAACGATACTATCTAGGTAAATTTGGGTATAAATCACCCAAGCTTTATAAATTTAAAAAAAAAAAGCAAGAAAGAAAGATAGAAAGGAAGGAAGGATGAAAGAAAGGAAGAAAGAAAGGAAGGAAGGAAGGAAGGAAGGAAGGAAGGAAGGGAAAAGACTGGAGGGAAGGCAGAAATGTAGAAAGGAGTTATAGATGGAAGGAAGAAATGACGGAAGGAAAAAAGTAAAAAGGAAGGAAGACAGGCAGGAAGGAAGGAAGGAAAGAAGGAAAAAAGGAAGGAAGGACGGGAGCTCCCGGGACCCGCAGCCCCGCCGGCTCACCCTGCCTCAGGCCCCGGGCGTCGAACTGTGCCTGGGCGTGCGAGTGGCTGGGGAGGCAGAAGAGCGTGTCGGGGTCCTTGCAACACCCCTCCCCAAGAGTTATCGCAGTTACCCCACAGCTCCCCGCAGGACAGCACAATTCGCTGCTCTCTGCGGCCGTGGGTGCATCGCCATAGACTTTTGCATAATTACATATAGACTCTACTAAATGGATCTGCAGAGCTGTTCAAACATCTCGCTCTTTCACCCGCAAACAATTCTCCCGGCAAGAAAAGAAGAATTAAAAAAAGGGCTGCAAAAGAGCTTTAACTTGCTCTTGCTCTTTCGTTTTGAAGTGTTTATTAGGCACAAGCAGCTCATCTCTAAGCAGTTTGGATCCGACTCGGAGCGTGTGAGAGCAGACAAGCAGAGGGGATCTGTAGTGGTTGTGTGTAGCAGCCAGGATTGGTACCCACCTCCAGATCTTACAGGTGAGTATGTAGACGTATGGCTCTCTGTTTCTGAGCTTCCTTGAATAATTTTTGGCTAGCTATGATGGCTGAGAGAAAAGTGTATGTGGTTATGTGTGTGCACATGAAAGACTGGTCTAAGGACAACTTTGGAAAAACCTCGCCTCACTAACCATTTTTCAAACAGCCCTTGGAGGAGAGGCACTTGAATGTTGGTGTCCCCCTTTCCAAGTGCCTCCCCATTCACAGCGGTGCCACACAAGCTACTTCAGCCCCAAACCACAGAGCCAGACTTGACATCCAAGGACAGGGGTGCTCATCCTCTGCCTGCCTCCTGGCCTTTGCCCTCTCCATCCTCCCTACTTGCAGACTGAAGCAGAGGCAGCTGCCCTCACCCTCGAGCCTTGCAGGGGAAGGCAGCCACCTCCCACACCAAGGCTTAGCGGCAGGTGGGAGAAGGCGGGGGGGGGGGGGGGGAAGTGAAAGAGAGGGAGGCAGTGAAAGCTGCACTTTCCTCTGAGCAGAACGAGCATCCCCTCGGTGGGGCCCCAGACCTAGGAGCTGGTTCCTGAGCCCTGGGCCTCCCACACGGCAGCAGCAGCATTGCTTCCTTCACAGCCGGGGGGGGGGGGGGAAGTGAAAGAGAGGGAGGCAGTGAAAGCTGCACTTTCCTCTGAGCAGAACGAGCATCCCCTCGGTGGGGCCCCAGACCTAGGAGCTGGTTCCTGAGCCCTGGGCCTCCCACACGGCAGCAGCAGCATTGCTTCCTTCACAGCCCCGCAGCCACAGTAGGGGCAGCCCCACATCGTGGCTTGGCCCTCAGCTGCTCCTCACTGGCCTCATGGCTCTGCAGTGAGGTGCTGAACCAGGCCCATATGCTGGCCTCAGCTGGGAAACTTCAATGGCCCAGGGATTTGGAGCATCCTGCATGACGACGTGACACTAACGGTCATTTTCTGTGGCTTGTTTAAAGGGTTCATTAAAAGATCTGCAGGGATATGCAGTTGACAAAGGGAAACCCAGTCAGAAGAACCCACCAAGATGCATCAAGAGGGCGTTTGCTTCCAGCTTAACCCACCAAGCACTTTTATTACTTTGAGGATGTTACCTTTGCTTGAGAAGCTGTAATTGCACTTTAAAGAAAATGCTCTCGTGCTCTTACCCTCTACTTAGTAGAGGGAACAAGACAAGAAATCAGATAGGCACCCAAACTCAGGAAAGGGAGTATTTTTTTCATGGAACCAGAGAAACACCTCGTAGATCAATCAGCTCAGATCTCCTCAACTGCAACATTATTTCCCTGCATTCAGGAGGCTTTATATCAATCACATACTTTGTATTTTGGCTAAGAGGGCTCTCAGCATGCCTTGAGAATGACTGTCTCACCATTCAACCTTTCAGTTCAAATTTCCAAAGATATTTTGGTTCTTCTCTCAACACTGCAGTGACCACAGTCCACACAAACCTTATTCCTGCCAGAGATATAAATCACCTTTAGCAAATGTGGGCAGTAAGCCGCACCTCAGGAGTTCCCTACTGGCCCAAGTCTCATGGAAAGTCAAAGGGATTAAGGACCTAAGTCAGCTTTTGAAAAGGGCTGTACCTTTCTGAAGGTACATATGCATCATAATGCACGTAGACATGACTGAGGTAGCTTTGAACCTCTTCATTGTGCAGCCAACAAACACATGTCAGCGAGCTCTACACACCCAAGTGGTCCCCAGAGGATTTTGGGGACACTGAATTCTTTGCCTCAGCCCTCTTCTTCCCACACAACACTGCTTTTATGCCTCTGGATGCAAACAGGAGCAGGATGGAGTAAAATTCTCCAAGGCACACTTACCCCATACTAGATAAATGTGAATCATAGCGATGCACTAGCCTGGCTCTTGCTTTGGTTCCCCTTTCCATTTCTACCATTCCTTTTAATTTGATCTTGCTTGAGTGCACCCCCTGAAATGGGACTGCTCACCCAAATGGCGTATGATGCCTTGTGATGTCTGGGATGCCACTGTAGCAGCTGGTAGCATCTTATGAGCATGTGGGCAAGACAAAAAATCCTCATTCCACAATCAGAGCACTTGAAGCACAGAAGGTTTTCAAGAGACTCAACCAAGAGACTACATGGTGGCACAAAGGACAGAGATGAGATACTCTGCCTCTTGGGCCTCTGCTTGAAGACAAGCTGTTCCCACCCCGCTTCTCATTAACTCATAAATAGCAACTCTGGACCTTGCCCAGATCTCTCGCCCCACAGAATATCTTGCTTTAAATTATTTTTCTCATATCATCCTAGATCATATTTCTTCTTTTATGTTTCCAAGTTGAAGTTTATTATAGTTTATTATAGACATCTGCATTGCTGATCATTTGTAACCCTTTCTATTATTTTTCTGTCCTTGCTAGTATTTGAAATGCTTCTTACTCTGGTCCTCTTTTCAAATTTTACCCCATTTTTTCCACCAAGCCCATTCTGCCCTGCTTTTATTCTCATCAAACTTGAGGCTGGCTGCTGCTTTTTCTCCTTTGCTGTATGGCACAACCAAATAAATTTTTTTCCAGCCCTTTCCACACACACTATGTCTCTCTGTTGATGAAGAGACCCTCACTGGGTTTCACCAGTGCCAGCCACGTTGTCCTTGCCATTAGTGATACATTTCCAGTTATTCTTGCTTCTTTCCAAAGCCTCTGAAGTCATGTAGAGACAATTTGACTCACTAGTACACTCAGCCTTGCAGTAACTCTAGCTTCTGCTTTAGTTTCTGTATTAGAAGCACATGTTGGGTCTGTAAGTTAGGGGAAAGCTCC
>NW_010164666.1:35280-46045 GCF_000695765.1 Mesitornis unicolor | reverse complement strand
CTACACAGTTCAAATTCTGCTTTAAGAATCTTTGCCTCACTGAACTTGAGTGGCTGGTGGCTATCTGCCCTGGGTATGCCATCTCTTCCTCCATCTCTCCCTCCCTGCTGGGATGATGAACACTTGTGAGCAATATGCATTCTCTTTCTGCGCATTTCCAAACTAGAAGATTTTATGACAGTTGCATGTGTCTGCAGTTCTCTTCACAGTTCCAAAAAAGCTGCAGTTGTCCCAAATATTTTCTTACTGAGATGTCACTTAGTTTCGCACAGGCTGAGATCCATTGGCAGCACTCTTCACTAGATGTTCTTACAGCACCTTCATTTGCCTTGTCGAGTTGGGAGGCAGATAACTGCCTCATTTCTTCTGGCCATCAGGATGCTGGGCCAAGTTCCTCCATAAGGGACCACCTGGAAGAATCTCTTGCCTTCTTTACTCTGGTAGCTCCTCCCAAAGCCATTCACAAAAAAAAAAATCGAGTTTTGGCATCAAAGATATAAAATATCGCTTGACACGCATTCCTTGCTTAGCCTTGCCATGCTGTCCTGCTGCTGTGCTTTGTCTCTACAGCATGTGGCTCCTGGGTCTTCACCTTCTTTGATTGATTCCTCATGGCTCGGTGGGTTTGTGTGTTCTTCCAAACACACGATGAGACTATTGCAAACAGCCACTAACTCTCAGAGGAACTTTACCTCACAAGCATATTAAAAATTATAGCGCTCCAAGTAAAAGAACTCCTAAGAAAACTCCACCGTGGGACCACTTGTTGCTCTGAGTGCATAGTTTATTCCATTCCCTCTTTCCAGTGCTTTTTCTAAAGCTCTTCTTACCTGCCTGTCTCTTAATATAGATTTTGTTTAGGAAGCCAAACCCACCTACCTCACGTTTTCCCTGCTCCTAGCCTAGGTTGCCTACAGATCCTGCTTTGAAGTTCTTCTGCGACACGTCAGCTGCACTTGGTGACTCTTCCCTTGGCTGACGTCACCTCGGGGATCCCTCTCCAGCAGGCAGAGACTCACATCACCTCCACTTGCTTTGATAAAACTGAAATCCATTTACAAGTGCTTGATGAGTTAGTACAAACAGGCCCACAGTTTTCTAGCCAAAACTAGCTAACAAAAATATCCTGGCTTTAACTTCGGTCAGGTTCTTAGCCTAGCTAAGATGAGGCAAAGCCCAGAATTAAAAAAACATTTCATTTTAATTCAAATGAATCCCTCATCATCAATTAAGCAAAATCAATGTAAGATGAGTTTAAATCAGTGTCTATGCAGGGGTTTACTTCCATATTAAAAAAAAAACAAACAAAAAACCCACAACAAAAAACCTACACTTCAGATCACTCTCTTGCTTGAAAAAGGCTTGTTTCTAGAGACCAGCGTGGGCCCTGATTACCACTGGTGTTCAGCTCCAATAGGTCTGGCTGAAGATGGCAGAAGCAGTTGGATCCCAGTGATGCTGGAAATCAGACTCAATCCCAGCAACCGCAGCAACTCAGCCTGCATGTCCTTCAAATCCTGATAAAACCTGGGCTTCAATTGCTGTTCCAATGAGCTGAAGGGCAGGTGGTCTCTGTGTTAGAAAAGTTCATTTTTCTTTGTAATTATATTGTGAGCCTCTGCTTGTGTTTACTAAGTTGTTTTCCTTAACTCAATAAGCACAGCAAACATCTAGGAGTAAAAATGAGGTGTTTCAGCTCAAAAGATTACCATCCACTTTACTAAATGTTCCCCTTTCAAGTATTTATAACTATTGAAGGCTACATTCCAGCAAATCCCAAAGGAAGGAAGGGAGGAAGGGAGGAAGGGAGGAAGAGAGGCAGGGAGGAAGGGAGGCAGGGAGGAAGGGAGGAAGGGAGGAGAATGGTGTTTGCAGCCAAGTGACTTTGTATAATCCATCTTTTACCTAAAACTTCAAGCCCTATCACAAGGAGCACAGGTCCGACCTCAGACAAGTTGTAGAAAACACAGTTTGAAATAAAATATGCTTGAGGCCTTCGGGAAGTACCTTCTCTATGTGCTCCACTTTCCACCCATTTCTCAAACAGTTTGCTCTGGTGTCCCGCATCCATGCATACGTCAAATATGTGCTGGCACTCACACACATGCAATAGCTATGCCCCTGCATGCACCCTCCTTCCTATGCAAAGCCACGCATTGCCCCACTGGCTTCTCACTCAGAGGAGGGGGATAGCTTGAATTTGTTTCAATATTTTCTTCTTTTGATTGTTTTTTTCTTTGCTGTTGAGCCTGTAATTCAGTTTTGCTGGCACAAATGGTTAACTGCATAGTGGGAAGCTATGAAACACTCCCTGAAGGTATTGGTTGTATCACTGCAGCCTCCAGTTTTGATGCCTATTTTTTTCTTCCCCTAAGACCCACAGAAATGCTGAGTTATCAGATACCTCTGGGATTACTGGCAGAACTGTTACATTGCCAAAAAGAGGGTGCAGGATTTCATGATGGGAAAAGAGGTCTGGAATAGAAAGAGTTTGAGCTCAGGCATCACGAGGCATCAGACAATCAGCCTGGTCCCTTCATTTCTGTACCCAATGGGAACTTATTCCTGGGCTGTTTTTATGTCAGCATGGGGACACAGAAGCAGAATTTATGTCTGCCAACGTGCATTAACTCCTGTCCTGACCAGTACTAATTACCACTAATTATGTGGGACTGTGTAAATTCTTTTTGCAGCATTACTGTTGGCCTTACACTTCCAAAAGTGCCTTTGGGTGAGGTAGCTTACTTTGAAAAGATATTTATGTGCAGAATAAATATAGAGTAGCTAATACGCCATAAATTTATACCGTTGGAATGTGGGTTTTAAAGTCTCTAAAACATGGAGGTCTCTGGGCACAAGACAGACAAACCCTTGAGTAAGAACTACTCAATCGAAAGGGTGGCAGGATCACCCTGTGTGATCTCAGGAAAGTAATTTTGATATGGCATTTCTCTTCTGTAAAATTGGAAAAAGAATATCTCCCTAACCCTATCAGGGCTGTAATATTTATTTTCTCTCACTTGCCAATCATTCTATTTGCTTTTAAAAAATAATCTCCAAACCCTAATTGTTTTTCTGTGTTTGCAGTATAAGACATAAAAGGCATATATTTTTCTATACTGTATTTTCCCCATCGTGTTGTACCGTTACCACAAGCACTTTGCTGTGCAGAGGCTCAGCTATTTGCTGAGAGGATGAATTAAGACATCTGAAGTGCTTCAGTGTCTTGGCTGAGTGGCACCGCAGAGCTGGAAGGTATCATTTGGCCAAATGGCTCTTTTCTGCAGGAGTGAGAAGCCCAGATTTTTCAATGGATTAAGGAAAATTGTCATGTTTCTCTGTGTCCCTCATCCTGCAAATATAGGGCAGGAGGCCACAGATTTGAATCATCAAATTCCCTTCACTCCCTTTGGTCTGAGCATTTCTCTCCTGACTTGGATGTCAAGGTCCAGCCTGGGAAGTCAGGAGATGTTGGGCGATATCAGTCCACACTGGCATTTGCATCTCCATAGTTCAGCTCAGTGTTTCTCCCTCCAGTGTCTGTGCAGTTGTTATTAGAGCTCAGTAACATGGTCCTGGATGGTTTTGTTGACATTGCTGTCTCCTCCAGCAAGAATGCTGTAAGCTGGGAGGCTTTGCTGTTAGATCCGCTAATGTCTGGTTCCTTTGACCGCTGGTGCCCACCAATCTTTGTCAGATCCATGGGGAAGGGCCAGAAAAAATTAGTAGAGGATCTGGCCCATTGATCTGTTAAAAAGTGAAGTGGATCCATGAGGATTCCCAGCTCTCAGAAGTTTTTCTTAGTGGCAGGTCACAGTGTGCTGGTGTCAGGGGTGTGCTAGTGCTGACAGATGAATGATATTTCAAAATCTGCTGGTGAAAGGCTGGCTTGGTAGCCTGCCAGGCTGCAAGAGCTGCTGCTCCTCTGTGTAACCGGTGTATGCACCGAGCCAGGATATCTCTGCTTCCAAGGGTTTCTCATCTTTGGATGGGACCTTTGCCCACAGGTCCCTCCTTCAATCTCACTGCCAGTCAGTGATATTTTGTCTGCTTCTCCCGTCACTGGCATTTTGTTGCTGCTGGCTTTTTTCTGGTTACTGAAAGGATGGCCTGGGTAGACATGGAAGTGCAGTGGTGAGAGTCTTCTCCTGCAACATTGGTGCACTGGTGATCTCTGAGGCTTCTGAAGCCACACCAGAGATGACCTCTGTGTTCATAGCTCTTAAAGGCATCCCAAAGAGATGCTTCTCCTCTTCCCTTCCATAAGTAGTAGGTTAGGACACCCTTTCCATTGCATCCCTTACCACACTGGAAACACTTATTCTTGCTTTTCTTGCTGCTCTCGCAGCAATGCCCATGTCAGGCTTGGGGGCCTCAAGCCTCAGGAAGGCTGCCTTTTTCCTGGACTCCTTTCTCCAGTGTCTGTGTACTATATTTGGGTTTGTTTTCATCCTTTCCCTGACCATTCGGCTATTTGGAAGCATTCTTCTGAGTGTTTTTCTCAACAATATGTCCAGTAAGCTGGAATCAGATGTACCACAAATGTGTGGTTTTTTTTTTTAACTAAGTCATCTTTTATATTTGCAGATGGATGTCAAGGCTCTTGACTCTGCATAAAGCAATTAACCATCTGCTTTTCATTTTTTTAGGTGGAAGAACAGGAGCCTTGTTTGTCCGATGACAGTATTATGCAAGCACGCATCAGTGCTTTCAGTGGCCTGGACACTTGGCTGTCTCCTCCGCTGCCCTTCCCTCCTACTTCTACAAATAAGAGACAACATTTGGCCAATGCACTGAAATTGAACTTTTGTACTCCTCTCTCAATTCCTAAAATTTTAGGCTTAAGAAAAAAAAAAAAGAGAGAGAGGCTTCATTATTATCAATTTATTTCCCTTTTCCCCATCTGCCTGTGGCACTTTTTCAGTCGCTCTCTGCAAACCAGCACCCGCAAAGGCTCAGGTGAGGGGAATGGGACGACTTATTCTCTTGCTTCCTGCAGAATAACTGCTCTGATTTATGGAGCTGTAAGTGGTGGGACCACTGTTTGTCCTTTTCTACTCTTTGCCAGAGAGCCAGGGAGAGCCAGGCAGCTTCTGAGAGGCTTGCTGGTTCGCGTTCATTACCAGCAGCTGTCAGACAGGTCTCACTGAAGCTCCGTGTCCTTTCAAAACCATCACAGCTTTCGACTTCACACAGAAATATGCATCAGTTTCTTTTGTATAAAACCTGCATGAATAAAATTTAATCTAAGGCTATCACTGCTCTAATAGCAATAATTTGTCTTACAGGCTGAATACAAAGAATACTAAATACTGTCTATAAATAAGGCTGTATTTAATAGCGAAGCGATTTAATAAGATTACTGGTAAAATCTTCCCTGTCGCTTTCAAATCCAAATACAGCAAAGCTCTGAGCAAAACTGGCTTTCTACAAGGAGAACTTGGGCCCCAGTAAACTGTGATTTTTTAAGGTGAAGTCATTCAACTCAAGCTTTCCTTTCCAAAAGGAAAAGAAAAAATATCTACTCAAAGGAAATATTAGTTAATCAGAGGACATCCTTTTTATAATAGAAGCTACTAGGGGATTTAAAAGCACATTCTAATTATAATAGTTCCCTAATTATCTGGCTAACATCTCATTTTTCTGTCTAATCCCACTTTTAATTATATAGTACCTTTTTTTTTGCCCATCACACAACTGAAGCACTCTATTTTACTGAAAATAAATCCTTTTAACTGGCAATGTCAGAGGAGAAATATTATTGCTGCCCCCTGGAATGTGCATGCTGTCTGGTAGGGAAATGCCTTGCCAGTGATTTTGGATAAAGTGCCTGGATGTGACCTTTAGAAACAGCCTCATTTAAAGCCTTGCAGGTTTTCTCAAGCAAGAGAAAACACTCTAAACTACATGGCTCTCTGCAAATGTGTCTAGCTGCAAAAGTTTTCAAGTATTTAGCATTGTTTTTCAAACTCTTGCAGCTTGGTCCCCCTTTCACTGATGTTCAATGGGATCCCTGCCACCAGCTGATGGTGGAATAGGATTTGACCTTTGAACCAAGTCAGCATGTAATTTGCAGAACGGAAGCAATATTTGAGCTGTTATCTATAAGCATCTGGTCATCAAGATCTTGCTTAGTGATTAGCAAGCTGAGAGGAAACCCTACGGAAGAGTGAGAGGAAATCCCACACGTGGGGTTCCCATTTCCAGCCCCGCCATGGGTTTCCTGCCTTATCCTTGAGCAAATTCCAGCTCTATGCGTCCCAAGAATGAAAAAAGAATTACGCTTCAGGGATGTTGTCAGGCTTAATTGATGTTTATAAATAGCTTGAACAAAAGGTGCTATGTCAGTGTAAAGTACTCTTCCTGATGGTTATTCAAATGCTTATTAAAATGCATTTTGCTCCATCCTTTCCCTTGGCCTGTGTGGGAGGCAATTGAAAGATTTAGTCTTTGTGGGAAAGTGGAAGAGTGCGAGTGCTTTCCTTTGGGTGTGGGAGTGGTAAGTTTAGAGTGTTAAGGACCTTTGGCACACAGGTAGGATTCCATCCAAGGCTTTTGGCCTCCCAGCCAGGCTGCAAGCTCCAACAGACCTGGGGCTGGTGAGTTCCCTCCAGGAAGACAAGTCACGGATTAATGGTACCTACCGCTGCTCAAATTTGCATGTATCATTTCCTTAGCTTTGCTCCTAATGGAATTAGGGATCATCCTTTAGTGAAAATTATTCTTAATGTGTATTTAAGCATTAAAAATGAATATGCGTATGTGATGAAACTTATGGAATAATTTATAAACAGCTAACGTAATGTGAGATATGTAGTACTTAGCTGCCCCACAAACCTGCCTGAATGTCTGTATAATGCTAAGATGCTTCTTCTTTCATGGATGTTTCATTATGTCTTGCTGACACCTTCATAGTGGCTTGGTCTGCCAGGATCTGCTGGTATTTCCAGGCATTAAAAGCTGAAGAAGACATGATATATCTTCATCATTTTTTACTGTGTCAGACAGCAGCTTGGCATCTATTTTTTCACCCTATGCAGCTACCGAAAGCCACATGTATGACCGCCTACCCTCAAACAGCATCCACAATGAACGATAACTTCTTTTTCTACCAACTTCCAAATCAGTAGTATTAGCTGTGGGTATGAAAAAGATGGATTTCCTAGTAAGTAGTTCCTATCAAAAATGCAAAGAATTTTATGCTTTTTGGGCAAAAAGCTGCTGCAAGTAATTATTAATAATGTTTCTGATTGAAGTGCGCTTACTTGCTCCTATCATTATTTTTAAAGGATGGGAAATGCTTCTGCAGGGCATGATGACTGCTCCCAAATACAGCTCTCTCCCCTCACCCTTGCACTTGTCACATAGTGCATTGGGGTACTCCTCCACTACCGTTCTGACTTCTCCTTTTCCCTTCCCTGGGGGACACTTTTTCTGTTGTGTCCTTCCTTTATACCAGGCAAATCCTCACTGCCCTGGAAGACAGCTGCTGGAATGGACTCAGTCTCCTCCAGCATATTGCACAATCTTGTGGACTGGCACCTCTTGCATCTCCTTTGCCAAGGCTGAACTGATGGTGTAAAGTGTGAAGCAGGGGTGAGTCAGGCTCTGTGAATTTCTGTTCTCCATGCAAGCCCAGTCTGATCCTGACTATACCCCAAGCTTTGCTCTGTACCCATCAGCAGGTGAGAACCAGGCCTGGGATCACCTTGTGCTTTACACTTAGCCAAAAAACTGCCAGATTTCAAGTCTTCTTCCTTTTTTTCTTTTTTTTTTCTGTCTTCTACAGTTGGTGCTTTTTTCCTTCTGATACCTCTGTGCCTTCATCATGTTGCATGTTCATGTGTTGTCTGATCCATGTTCCTGCAGGTCTTGAGGTGGCCTTCAACACCTGCCCCTCTCTTATCCAGGACTTGGATGTGACACACCCTGAGGAACTGGAAGAAGGGGCATCAAATCGGAACTCTTCCTGTTCTAGTCTTCCTCTCAACTTGTCTTCATCCACTGACCACTGTGGCACGCACTGACTCCACCTTCTCCCAAGCCCATGGAAAGATCATCCAGGACTAGCAAAACCTCAATCAACATTACATAAGGTTTTCTAGAAGTGACCAACAAAATCTGCCCAATGGAGCAGAAAAAGTATCTTCCCCTAAAATTAAAAATCAATCCAAAACTTCAGCTGTAGAAAATTCCGTATTTCTTCTCAAAGAAGCTAGTGGTGTAAACTCCTGTTTAATGGTTCCCCTCTGGAGAGACAAAATCCTGCCTTGAGAATGAGGATGACAATGAGTCCTTTTAACCACTGTTTATACTGAAGACAGCTGGACTTTGCCCATGTATGTGCCAGGAATTGAAGATCATGGGCATATAGATGATGTTGTGAGGGGCATGTGGGCAGTGGCAGGACAGCACAGCCTGGCAGACCTCTACCCTATGCCTAATTGTCACTGTTCCTTCCAGTGATTGCGGAGCACAGCATTACACCGATGTCTCTCCTCTCCTTCCTCCTCCTCTTCCTCTCTGGAGCTGAGTTTTGCCATAGAGAGGCACTGAAATGCAAAGTAGCATCAGGAACAAACCTGAGAGCATCTAGCCAATTGATTTTAGTGTTCTTTTTTCTCCCTCTGCTCAAATATTGCCTGGCTTCTTGTTCTTCTTTAATAAATGGGTTGTTTAGTTTCATTTTTGATCAGTTAATTTCTTAGCTACCTCAAATAGCCTTTGCTGGGTAAACCAATGGTAAGACTGGACTGTCTTTTAATAAATATAGTTCACTTAGTCAATTATACTGGCAGGCAAACTTTTTCAATGTGTTAAACTATCTTGTGCAGAGGGCTGATGCTCCATCAGGTCCCAGACCAAGGACAGGGGTATCATGATATGATGTGGCTGGTGAACTACCAGCAACAGTGTATGGGGACAGATCCAGTACCTCAGGCACCCACAGGCTGTGCAGCTCTATGTGCATTACCATGGACAGACTGAGTTTGTTTAGGAAAGGCCTAAAGCCCCTGTATCCCCTAGCAAATCTGTGCCTGGTGTGACACTCCAGCTAAATCTTGCACAGGCCAATGCACACATTCTTCTCTGTCAAGTAGTTAAAATGCAGCGGGCAAACGATGGAGAAGCAGGAAGGTGGAGATGCTTAGCATGTAGAGCAGGATACAGAAAATTGTCTTCCCAGCCCCTCCACAGACACGTAGTAGAAATAGTAGAAGCAAAACCTCCCTGTAGATCTTGGCATCGGCCTAAATTTCAACTTGGGTTCTTGACTCAGCACACGACACTTTGCTAATCCAGCTATGCTTTAAGACCCACTTTCAATGCCTGAAAACCTGGTTCTCAGCTGTTTGCATGCTTCATCTCATCCCTCTGTAAGAAGGAGCTGTAAAGACACCATACCTTGTCCACCACCCTCCCAGGTCCTCAAGTCTGACAAATTTAAATGGAAGATACTCTTTGTATAAAAAGTTGCTAATAAAATTAGTCCAGCTGGTTCACAAAAGGAAGAGTAACTTCAGCTTTGGAAGTACACAGGTGTGTAGATGACATTACTGATAACTAAGCAAGAGAAACAACAGATCCTCCTAATGCTACCTTACTATGGTGAGTAAGGATACGATACGGACTGATGCAGGCTCACCTCCTGCTTAATACACTTGAAATCAGTCCCCATTTAATGCTTATCTTTTTGTAGAAGCCCACTGAGTCCCAACAGCATGGTCCCACATCTGCCACTTGTCTGGAGCAAGGCTCAGATCATGTTCTTCACAGATCATAAACAGAGCTGTAGCCAAAGTGTACATGCAAAAGTGCCTTACATGTACCAGTATCTCCTACATAAAGCTTGGAGATACACACAGCTCTGCTGGGGTGTGGTGGGGACACAGAGGCAGGTACAGCAGAACCTGCCAGCAGCAGGTTCTACAAAAACAGCAAGGGAGAAAGGCTGAAAGGAGAAAACACTGCTCATTTTTTTTTTTTTAATGCTGAAACTGTCCCCTTCACTCCCACAGCTTTCATTCCAAAATGACAGTGGAGGAGGGAGCCACTGGTCCTGCTCAAGGACTCCTCCTTTTCACCTACGTCCTCTCGACTCGTCTCTGCCAAGTCTCTTGAGGCAGTCTGAGGTCATTTCCCCATTTGAGAAATTACTGGTAGAGACCAACTCCTCAATTTATTTCAGCACTTGAGGAGTGAGATGCATTTCTTCCTTGCCAAAAAGATAGTCAGGCAGAAACTCTCTTGGCAGAAATGTATGGGTTTTCTGGCCCTATCTCTACATTTGGATACATTCTGTTACACAGGATGATGCAATCCCTTTATATCTCTACAGAAGCACGTATTAAGATATTCCTCATTTTTTCTGATGGCCTGACATGCTTTTCTATAACATTGCAACTTACTCTGCCTGTTTATTGTTATTACTAAGTATAATCTCTCTACCAAATAATCTATTAATAAGGAGGTATAAATAACAAATAAATGTAATTGATTCTTATCAGTCATTGATTCTTAGCAGTCATTGATTCTTAGCAGTCCTACTAGTTCTCCAGCTTGGAAGCTGCTGAAGTCCCCTTTCTTGCAGAAATCACAGTGAGATACTCCCTCAGTAAATCTCCTGTAATAATCTCTAGAATAATTGGGAAGTTTCACAGCAAATACTAGACCAACATTAATTTTTCAACTACATTCAAAGGTTTGCCAGGTTGAGAACTCACATCAAACCCAATGCTGATTGATGACTCCATGGCTTTTGGAG
>NW_010164666.1:26033-35249 GCF_000695765.1 Mesitornis unicolor | reverse complement strand
TCCCTACAAAGTCTCAAGTTTGGACCCATGCCATTTTTGTACATGGATTGAACTTACAGATGGCTTGGTTGCCCAGGGGCAGGGAGTAACACTTCTACACACAGTCATTTCTGCTTTGCTAAATAATTTGGAAGTTCTGTTTCACATAAGCAGATGCTTTTGCAAATACTCCAAAGTTGGTAGTGCTTTCAAGATGGTCTCCAAAACCAACTGCAGAGTGGAAGGCAATAATTTGATCCTCAAAGTCTTCATATGTACACTTTGCATTTTGTAGAAAACACTGTCTCGACCCCTGCTCAGTACAAATCACTGGTCATATTTACCCTGGGCTTTCTCAGATCTCATGACAAACTGCTGCCTTTACAGAGTGCAGGACCAAGCTGTCTGTCTCTGGATGGACGAACTTTGTACACAGGAGCATGTGCAATATCATTTTCCACAACCCCAGGTATTCACCTCGCTTTGCTAAAATTGATACTGTATCTTAAAACCAAATGAAACCATCACCTCTCTGAAGACTGAAGGACGGTGGGCTCTCACACTGAAAAAGAACTTGAGAAAAAAACCTGTCCTTTATTACCTACTGTGAGAGGAAGGTGATGGACAGATAGGATTTCCTTGATGATCTCCAGTGGAGAGCACTCGGATATGCTCCAGAGTCAGCTTTCCAGAGCCCAACCTCCCCAATGAACATTTTTACAAAAAAAATCCCATCTCAACCAACCAGCAAAAAGAGAGAACCCTACAAGTTTCAGATGTTGCTGCAAAGGGTACCCAAAGAAGGATTTTAGAACTAATCCATTAATCATTGCCAGTCATAATTAATTTGTCCTTGTGCACCCCTTTTCACCCAAGGATCCATCAAAGGACTTCCTAAGTGTTGGCAAAGCATCACCACATCTCTCCTACTGTAGGTAACTAGCAGAGCTGAAGCAGTTTGAGAGGTCTGAAACTTGATGCCTAGGATAAGGCAGCAACTTGCTGGAGATATTAAACTCCACAATCGGTGCCAGGAGCAGGAGCCAAACAAAGCCTGCACTGGAATAAATTTTCAGGCTTTTTGGGGATGGTTCTGTTTCACTTATTTTTTAAAATAAATATGTATTTGAGGAGCTGTGCTGATTATGGTGGTTTACTTACAGGAGGTAAAGTTGTGTCCGTAATTATATGTGGGTCTCCCGTAGGAGTCTCTGCTATGTGGCAGACTTCACCTCTGGAGAGTTAAAATACAAACACTGGAATAAGGTCTTTTTCTGCAATCCTGTTTATTTTTTGAGAAATGCTCCTGATTGAGCTGGAAAATGCTCTCCCAACACAGTAAAGGCCAGGAGTTCCTTCTTTTTCACACTGGCCCCTATTACAGAACCCCCAATAATTCAGCTAACATAACTATTTTTCATAATACATCCAGCTGCCTTACAAAAAGCCAATGAATTATTCTTGGTTTTAGTGCAACCACTGAAAATATTTCAAAGTGAAAAGGAATTGACCCAACCTGCTGTGCACATTATTTATTCAGAGGTAGTACAAAAACGAGTCACTGATGTTACTAAAACAAATCCTAATAAGTACAGAGAGCATCAATTGCAGGCTTCCCTTTATAGTCCTATATATCTCTTCCCCTTTCTAGAGATAATATCACATGCAAGGGGGCACTGTGTTGGCTTTCAAATCTATTGAGCTTTCGTAATTATAACCTCAATTTTAACCTCTTTTATAGGACATACTATACTGTATCACGTTATGTTCCTTCAATCCCAACCAACCCTATGAGACAGTGCCTTTAAAGCTCGCTTCTTATAAGACGTGCATAAAATGGGAAATATTAAGCATTCATAACATTGTGCATACATTATATCAGGGGGCCGAGCGCAAGGAAGAGCAAAGCAAAATATATCTTGTGAACCTCACTTGGTCTCTTGCTTTAAGCTCAGTATATATTCAGCATGCACATATCCTGACATAATGAAACCAGGGAAATATTAACTTCAGTGGAATAGCTGGATTTTTTTTGTTCCAGTCTGTATGGAATGTCCTTCTATTTAATAAAAAAGCTTGGAATGATTCCTAATCTATCATAAAATTTTTTAAGGACATGATTAATTCCATTGTTTAAATTCTGTTTTATTACCATAAGAAACTCTCATAAATGATCCTGCACCTTTCTCTGTGATCATTTCCTTCTAAAGTAATATAATAATTAATTTCAATTAAATATATGTAAAAGAAGATATATTTTGAAAAATGCTTCTCCCTTGCCATTTGTTAATATATTGAAAAAGTGTAAACCTTGGAACATTTAGCATAGAAAATATTCATTTTTGGTAATTTCTCAAGGGGGCAATTTATTAAATGAAAGGCTTTTAACATTAGCTAAAAGCAGCCCTGTAAATCATGGGTGTCATCAAACTGCTTCATCACTTCATTAATTTAAAAGATTATTATATGCGTAACTGACATAATTTTGAACAATGTTACATGGTTAATTTATTAATGTAGAAAAGCAGAAATGACATGCTGAATTGATTTATTATTATAATTGTATAATTTTAGGACTTTGTGACTTTCACCAACAGAGCAAATGATTCAGGGTGAAATTGTGCCTTTTTTTTTTTTTTAAGGCCACACTACTGACTGATGTCTGCAAGGACTTAAAAAGTGATGGTCCAGTGTGGCTCCTCTGTGTTTCAGTAGGAGCTGTTGAAAGACCTCCTTTACAACCCACAGTCACCTTGAGGTTTTATTAATTTTAAAGCACTTTTTTCCCCCTTCAGTAGTTAAAAAGATTTAAAAGTTATTGTAGTTATGCTTAAAACCTATTTTGAGTAAGCATGCTTAAACATGCATATCCTCTAAGCTCTTCACGTGCACAGCAATTGGATTTTGGGTGGCTGAGCTTGCTCAGCTCCACCAAAGAACCCAGAGCCACCTGCAGACCAGCTCACAGTGTCTTCAGTCATAATTATATTAGAGAGCAGTTAGTGCTGGCCTCATGCCTGAGCTGAAAATATAATGCTGCATCGTTTCTTTTCTAAGCACTGCGTGGAAAGCACAGTTCAACTTGTCTTCAATAGTAGAATACCATGTTTGGGATTTATTTTTAGATTGAAATGATGCGTGACTCTGAAACCCTGTAAAGCTGGTGGAACGTTCCTTGTTTCAGCCCAAAGGCACATGTGTGAGGGCAGGCAAACCTGCTAAAACAACCTTGCCTCTAAAATGTGCAAGTGAATAAGGTTAAATCAGGATTTAACTAAACTGGGCCCCAGTTCAGCAAAACACTTGGGCACACACTCATCTTCAGGGATGTTCTGCTTCTCCGCAGCAGAGCCTAGAGGAGCCCAGCAAGCCTCCTTGGCTTCCCAGAGCATCCCACTCTTGCAGCCTGTCTTTTCCAAGCTGAATTGTCACCAAAACATCTAAAAATGTTGTCCACATTTTGGCTGAATTTCCCAGTCCTGGACTTGTGCTGCATTGCTACAGTCGTGCTTGGAACAGGGTTGTGTGGACACGTGGGTGACTGTGCATTGCTCTTACAGCATGTTTACACTATATGAAGAAGCAAATGTCTTCAACAACTGCTGGCTGACTGTCCTAAGAAACAGTTCTGGTGATCTCACAGTGCTGACTGAAGCTCTGGTTCCAGAAACACTTCATTTTCTAACACAAGGCTTGATACAGGAAAGCTTCTGAAGGATGATTACAGATGCGTCCTATTTGGAGCAGCATTATGCATGGGGAGCTGTTGACAGGTACACAAAAAACATGTAAAAAGTCAGCTAAAGTCAGACCAACCAGAGCAATTGGCAATGACCTAGTTGGATGTCCAGTGCCCACTCCCACAGGACACAGATTCCTGTAGGTCCAGTGCCAGATAACCACAGTATGGGTGTCCATGGACCTTTGGGTCACTTCCAGCCTCGCTTAATGCTAACATTAAGCAGCTGAACCAAGCTTTAGGTCTTTGAGTACAACCTGAGAGGACCACAACTGGAATGGATATATTAACAGCACAGCCTAAAGCTCAGGAACCAAATTTGTTTTGTTAAAACCCAGTCTGTGGGCTGCATTGGCTTCGCTGTACCTGTGCATGCTTAAACTGCTGCCGCCTCTGCCAAGCTGGGGGCATGGGACTGGTAGTGGGGAATCATGGGCTGCACGCTGAGCGAAGTACACATGGAGTGTGAAAACCTGGGCATGTCCCCAAACTCCTCTTTATTGTACATTTTGTTTATTTAGAGCCACCTTTAGATGGCCAGATACACGGGTCTGGCCTCTAGAAGGGACATTTGAGATGCCAATTACCAAAATCAAAGAATTTCACAGTGGATAAAATTTAAAATGCCAAGTAAAAACTAGACCTTTTCAGAGCGGCAGCTAAGGATCCTGCATCATCAAATGGTGTCACAAGAGCATTCTGGGCAATTACTGACAATTTTTAAGAGAGTTTTTCCCTATAATGTTACATAATGCCTTTCATATGTAATACCTCAAGCATATGCAGTATGCAAAACACTCTACCAACTGTATACAGACAGAAATCATTTTGCCATTAAAAGCAGCCATGGCCAGGGTACAGAATGGTGACCAGATGGTCTGAGCACAGTGCATGCTGGAAGACTAAAGAATAGGGAAAAATTTTAGCTGAGACCGCTGGGGCAAACCATGGCTTTTATGAAAAGCACCATGTGGTTTTTAATGTGCACAGAGTGAAGACAGGACCTCTGATTTTAAGATACTACCTCCCAAGATGTAAATTATTCAGAAAGGCATCCTTCATGCCATGAAGTTTCAGTCCATCACTCACGTATATTATTTCAATGTTCACGTTAGATAGGGCAGATTATAAATCTCCAATTATCTCTGGCATGTGTGCAGTTGAATTCTATTTTTGATTATGATAATTTTTTTTTTCCCTAAGGGTGTCACTAAGGACATGGGGAAACAATTTAGGAGATAAAAAAAAGAGGAAAGATTTGAGCCAAATGCTTTCTTACAGGAAACATTTATTTGCACTCGAGTGTCTCATCTAACAAAGTTTCACCATATTTTCCCACAACAGACAGGAACTTGTTTGCATTAGCATTTTAAGGAACGAATCCTAAAGACCAGCAAGTGTCAATATGCTGTCACAAGCAGGATTGATGGTTCTTAACAGAGCTCTTCTCACGTGTGTGCAAATGACTGTCTTTTAGTTCATCACAGGCATTTTGGTCAACACAAACTTTTCTTATTTTCACATGGCCTTTAAAATCCTTACAAAAGCAAAACAGAGGGACTGATCCTGTCCCACTGCAATCAGTGACAAAACTCCTTTTCGCTTGATGGAAAGCAAAATGAGAACCCAAGTATAAGCAAGTAGAATATTATAATTTTCTGTAACCTGATCTTGCAGATCACATCACAATTCTTGACCGTAAAAAGTGTAGAAAGACAATTTATAGAGAATAATTTATAGAGAATAACTTGTTTTAAAAACAAAATACACATTCTACGTGATCTGGAGTGGATCTGGGCAAAAAGAGCTGGTTTTGATCTGACTCTTGTTTTATATTTAGTGATGTAAACATCTGCTAGCCTTATTACAAATTGCACTTTGGTAGTCATAATTAGTAACCACATGATGCTCTTCTACATGTGACATTCACAAAATCAGAAAAACATGGGACAGTGGAAGTACTCTATTAATGAAATTTCTGGATGTTATATACAACCACTGTGTGACTCTCTTAGCTTCCCTATTCTCTGCTGACACAGAGGGATCCTTTTTTTTTTTTTTAAGAAAGATATTTTAACTGAAGTGACAGCTGAGTTACAGATTTCCTCTCGGTGAAGACTGTCACCAGTGACATCTATGAACTTTAAAATGAGGAGCGTTGCCTCGTGATGACCAAAGGAAATCTGAAAGCCTCTTCCACTATCAAGCTTAGGTGGACAAATCCAGAGATGTAGCAAAGATGAGAACAACAGCAAAGTTCAATTCAAATTGTAAAACTATAAGCTTCTCCAATGTTACACTGGCTACGATTGACAATGGAACAGAAGTCTCCAGGATTATACTTTCAGGAAGTAACTTAATTCAGATAAATAAACATCCATAAACCAGGGAGGGGACAGCCACCACTTCCCTGGGCAACCTGTGCCAGTGCCTCACCACCCTCACAGTAAAGAATTTCTTCCTAATATCTGGTCTAAATCTACCCTCTTCCAGTTTAAAACTGTTCTTTCTTGTTCTATCGCTACCTGCCCTTGTAAAAAGTCCTTCCTCTGCTTTCCTGTAGGACCCCTTCAGGAACTGGAAGGCTGCAATAAGATCTCCCTGCAGCCTTCTCTTCTCCAGGCTGAACAGCCCCAACTCTCTCAGTTGGTCCTTGTAGGAGAGGTGCTCCATACCTATGATCATCTTTGTGGCCTTCCTCTGGACCTGCTCCAGCAGCTCAGCGGCTTTCTTACGTAGGGGAAGCCTAGAACTGGACACAGTACTCTTGCCTTTTCCACCTTCCCATGTCCACATTATTTTTCCTAAGTCAAAAAACTAGTGTGAAAATCTACCAGAAACTAGAAAACCAGGTGGGCCAACCAGACTGACCTTACATTATCTCTGGCTACAGAAGTCCCTGAAAAGCAAAATTTTCGGGGTGGGAGATACTTCCCCCAAATTATCCCTGTATGACTCTCTTGCTCTTACACTCCTTCCAGGTGTTGTGGGTCTTCATAGCAGATGAGACATTGGGTTAGATTAAAAAAAAGCCAGTATGTCTTTTCTTACGTTCATTTTTGAACCTAGGAAACAGATATCAGCCCCTCTGTAGTGGAAATGCTCTCCTTATTCAGCCCTACGACATGGACATGAGTGTTGCCCCTGAGAAGTCATCCACATGATCTATTTGAGACAGCATTGCATTTCCTTGGACCCAGCCTTTACCTCCTGCAGTGGTGATTCCACATGCTTACTGAGTAGTCTGGTTTGGGGCTTAAAAGTTTTTTGTTACGAGGAAATGCTCTAACATGTCATTTAAAACTCCTTTGCCGTGTATTAAGATGATTATTTCACTTCCTTCCCTTAACAGACATGGATCAAAGTCTCATTGCCCTCTGCTTTCTAATGACCTTGCAGATAGTGGAAGACTGTCACAACTTCTTAGCTTTAAAGAATCGTATTTTGTAAACTTTTCTAGTCATTTCATCCTCTCTTCTCCAGAGCAAACCATGCTCTCTCTGCCTCTGCAAAAGGCAACAGGGCAGGCTCTGAATTGTCTGAAAGAAAATGGCAGAGTCCATAAAGCAGGCAGGACTCCCAAAGAAGATTTATGGCCAAGGTACTCAAGAGCTGTGTTGTCTGAGTGTTTCTCTTGAAAAACTCATCTCCCGCAAGTGCAGTCAGCCCTTACCCCTGCCTAGCCATCAGCAGGGGTGCAGTATTGCTGCTGCTTCTCTGTTTGAGGGAAGGTAGGGATATATACGGGTAATTAACATTTTTCAAGAGTGGTATTGGAGGGAAAAGGGAAAAAAAGCATAGAATAAAATCCAGGCAAGAGAGCAATATTTCCATCATCAAAGCTGACATACTGCACTGAGAGTCCTTTGAGCAGCAGAAATTTGATGTACAAATCCTGTTGAAAGAGAAATGGTTGTATGAGTTTTTCTTGTAGAGATTTTAGACTTCAGCACTTCTTCTCACAGGGACAATTTTAAATTTGGAATTATTCACAGACATCCAAGGCCATTAGATCATGGAATATGATTTCTGAAATGGACACCAATGAATTTCACATACCTCTATAAACATTTTTGCAGGGAGACATTTGCTCACAAGTGGGAGTTTCTATAGGGAAAAATATATGCTTGGGAGGATAGGCAGGACTTCCATAAAGAAACACAACTCCTTGAACTGCTGGACTCTGACACCAACAGAAGGATGCTGAGAAAATTATGTGTCCTTCCCTCCCCTCCTGACTTGTACCATACTGTTGGAGAAAGCCATCATTTATCCAAGCTATACCTGGGTAGGTCCATCTGTGGCCTTCCAACAATCAGAAACTTCTCAGACTTAATACCTAGTGTTGCTGGATGGGCACTGGAGTATGTTTTCCAGTTTTGGTTGAAGGCAGGGAGGATTTTGCTACAGAGGAAATACAACAAGAACAAAGGAGGATGAACGCTGTGTTGACACATTTTTTCGATAAATTAATTAAGGACCTCTACTCTCCCCCTCTCCTGAAAAAGGACTAACAAAAGCTTGCTTTTGTTTCTGATGAAGATTCACACCAAAATATTTACTCTGGGAGAAGACAGATTGAGAGAAGGAAACAGGAGAATGTATTTTGAGTGCTCCAGCCTCTTTGGATTTGATTACTTTTCTGTCTTCTTTACAATAAAATTACCTTTCTTGTATCTTTTCTGTTCAGACTCCCAGGCAAACCTCCTAGGGATGCCCACAGATCTAGTGCTGTTGCTTAGGAAGAAGATGTGGCTTGAAGAAGTGGTTTTCTTTTATTAAATCCCTTTTCTGAGGGTATTTGTTTTCCAAGCCTCCCAAACCTGGTGGAAGTGTTGTCAAGGCAGAGGATGGTGCCATCAAAGAGGCAGAGTATCAAAGCATGGGCACTTGAATGGTGGAAAGCTGCACATCATTCCTATGCAGTTCTGTACCTTCCCATAGTTTCTTCCCAAACTTCTCTTGACAGTTTCCCTGTCTCTGATGAGATAAGTCTCTCCCAGCCCTCCTTCTTCACCTCTCTGTTCCTGGTCTCCCTCTCCCCACTGAACTCTGCTACTTGTCTGAAGCTCTCCTTTGAGGCCATAAGTTTTGCGACTCTTTCATGAGTTGCATTGATTTTGACCATTGATAGCACTGCCTGGGAAGCTAAGGGGGGTAAGGAAGAGGAGTTGATCTACATAGCTTTGCAGTTCATTCAGAGGGTACACATTTGGTTCCTGTTGTGACGAGTTGACATTATCATGCAAACTCAACACTGAAATCTTTCACTGAAGATCACTGCTTAGTAGGAAAGTGAAAACTCTCATCATGTATCAAGGAAACTTACTGCCAAAGCAACACACCTGAGTATTTTCATGCTTGAAAAGTGATGCTTTTGGAGGGGTAAATAAATGTTCAAGTATAATCACAGCTCATGCATGTGTTGATGAAAAAGAAGATATCACAGAACTCAAAACAAACTAGCAGAACAATAAATCCCAGCAAAAACCTAAATT
>NW_010164666.1:0-26002 GCF_000695765.1 Mesitornis unicolor | reverse complement strand
ACACAATTGCGCTCCCCCCCCCCCCCCCCCCCCGCCCCGACAAGGTTAACAAAACCTCTTCAGATCAAGAGAGACCGCACTGGCAAACAACTATAGGAGGCTTTACATTGATGTTTTCTTTCTTTGAAAAGGCTTTAAATGCTTTTCTTATGTTTTTACAAAAGCTTTTACATTTTCCAGGGGTTCTCTTTCTGTCTGAATGCCACTGCTAGCAAAGGAAAGGAAATTCTTTATGTTCTTTTGTTGAAGCTACAGCAAGGGCTTCATGAGAAAATTCTGCATACATGGAGCCCTGCATGGGCTGCTATAGATGGCAGGGAGGGAAAAACAGTCACAGCCATGGAAACAAACAGATGCTTCATTCATGGCCACATCAACAAATGAGTATTAATCAATACTGAGACCTGTTCATTACCCCCCAGAGCTGGTCACTTGATTGCATTTTCCAAGGCTCAGTTGGGCTGAAATCCAAGGGGATTCTGCCACTTGTGCAAATGAGCACAAAAGCTTGTCTCAAAATGGCAGCCATGCAAGCCAAGCTCATGCTCCCTATCAGCCTGTGCTGAGGACTAGCATCCAACCTTGACCTAGACATCTGTAACTAGTTAAAGACCTGTTTATTATGCTTAGCATCATACCCAGTTTAGAGAAAGCTATGTCATCCGTAACCAGTACTCCTTGTTTTGATGTCAGTCCTCAGCATGCTTTTTTAACAATTAGCAAATCACTATGAGCCATGCCATGCAGCATACATTCCACAGAAGTCATGTGGACCCACACGACACTCCTCTTACTTCTGAGCTGCAGTTGGTGCAAGCAGAGAGAGAAGATGAGTGGAAAAAAGTCAATAGCTGAGAAATGGAAAGGAAGGGAAGGATTAAATGAAAAGCTCTGCCAGGATGTAGTCATAGGGAGCTAATTCACCATGGGCAGATCAACTTGAGGGAGGACTGAGTATAAAGGGTTGAAGTCTAGCAGACAGCTGGTACTCAGCTGGTGATGCTGCTGGTGTGTGCTGCTCCAGCATAGCCTATAACTGACACCAGGATGCGTTCTGGCTTTTTTTTTTTCTTTTTTAAAGTGACTTGTACAGGAAATTTTTCCTCATCCATGTAAAAGCTGTTCCAATTCCCCGAAGTAAGAGACTTGGCAAGTCAGTTACAAGGATAATAGAAGTGCTGAAGCATATGAACAAATTTTAACAATATGCAAGCGTAACTTTTATTGCCAACAGTAGATGAACATTAGAATCTGAGGGGGGGAAGAAACCCTGATGAAGTGGCAAAATACAGTTGTTTATCTGCAGAGGACACTGTGGTTTCATTTGCAGATTAATCACTTTGTTGTGATTTATTCATTTTGTAAATGGATCTGATTTATTTTCTCAGGGGATTTGAGAGATTTTTTAGTAAAGCAAGTTACTGAGCCAGCTTACAATGAGAGGCAACATAATTGCACCAAAATGTTTGAAGAAGATCAAGTTAGGGTGTCACCTGCCAGAACAAAATCCAAGAATATAAGAACGTAAACAAAAAAGCAAACAAATCCCAATCAAACTGTTATCAAAAAGAAAAAAAAAGTAAAAAAAAAGAGAAAACTAGGATCTAGACAAACCAAACACAGACCTACCAATTTTTAAAAGAGCCTTTAAAGGAGTGCTCCTTTGGAGCACTCTGTTCCAGGGCACTAAAATCTCAACTTTGCTGGAGCAATTAAATTGTTTAATAATCAAACCTGGATCTCATTTATACGGCATATGAACATAGTAAAATAGAGCGTATGGAAAGTGCGCTGTGAAGTAAGATGTGGTTTGTTTCATATCACAAGTTTGCTGGTAATTTGATAGTTCATATCACAGCAAAAAATGTTAACACCTAGCAAATATAATATTTACAGCCAGCAGATTTGCCAGCTTTCCTACACTCACAGTCTTTATTTCTTTTTTTTTTTTTAAATTTTGCATCCCACTGAGAACATGGAAGCTGAAGATTCAATTCAAATCTTACGACTTAGTTGGAAGACGCTCCAATTAACTGAAGAACTCTTGTATCTGGCCACAGAATAAAGTTTTCCAAAAATGAAATATTTATACTTAAATCTACATACAGAAGCTATAATTATAGCAACAGTTTTAAACTAGAGGTGAGCCTGCTCCAGACGTAAAAAACTTTTCTCAGGAGTTTCTACCTAAAGAGGTTTTGCTTTCCTTCTTACACATGCAGCAAATGAACTGAATGCAGATGGTTTTCAGCATCACTGTCATAAGAAAGAATGCAAAGTTTTGCTATTTATACTCTGGCTAGAAACCACTCTTTTCAAAACATCAGCCACATTAGATGAAACCTATGTAACAAAACTCAACTTCACAAACCACCTCTTGTTACCAGAAACACTTTTGTTATGAAGAAGCTTTCATTTTCAGTGTGGAGGAATGGATCGATGCTCAACTTTTTGCTGCAGAACTGATTTGGATAATGTGGCCACATCTTGACAGGCGAGGACTCAAAGTCTGTTTTAGCAGCAAGTGGAACGCCTCCCACTTAGAAAGTTAGTGTTTCTGGAGCAGGTTGGAAAAGCTTTGATGCCTTTGCTCAGCCACATTTCCTCTTCCAGGATTTGTTGGAAAGAGGGTGAGGGCAAGAAGGGAACAGGTCCCAAACCCTTCTGAGCTTGTTGTCTTTTGTAAGCCACAAAGAACAGATTTTCTTTCCTAAATCCTTAGTAATTAAACGAGTACTCAACTGGTTATATTCTTCAATGGTCTTGTTTCTTAGGTTTTGCATTTGACAGTCATATTTTGCTGCTAAGATGACTAGGCACCTTACCCTACTTAACATTAAACCAATTGATACCCGTGCACACTGCATGAAGGAGGAAAAGTTTCATTAATGGCACTTCATTAAAGAACTGCACTGGAAAGCCCTAAATGTGACCGAACCAACTGAAATCCAGAGGACGCTGTCTATTAGGAAAGCAACAAAGACAGTTTCGGAAACTGAACTTTGGCTCCACTGCAGCGGATTAGGAAGAGTGATGGGATTAGTGTTTAATGACTTGGGGCAAGAGACAAAGGGAATTTTGACAAAGAGGCTTAGATATGGAAGAATTAACACTCTCTAACCCAACCATGCCTCTGATGACTTCCAGCTTTCTTTTCTGTCTCTGCTGAAGTTTGGGAAGGGAGGGGGGTGAAACAAAACAAAAAAAGATGAGCAGGGATTTAATACCTCCTTAGCATTTTTCTTATCACAGTTCTTTCTCTTTTTAAAGAAAAGATCTTTAAATTTTTCTTAATGCAATAAGCAAAGTTGCTAAGGGCTCGTGCTTCAGCATGCCTCAGAAGATCACATTCCTAGCCACATATTCATGAGTGATACTTGCTGATGCTGCAGACGTCTCTCCCTATATATATACTTATAGCTATTTATATACATATTTATACAGATAAAGTAGGTGTTTTTTAAATGACTTAAAAGGAAGTGGAATTTGCTTGCAATTGATACAGGCTTGTCTTACATAATATGGAGCAGGGTGAAACAGGCAAGAGGAGCACATAATTTATTTTCTCCAGTTAATCACAGACTTGCCCAAAGTGACATGATTCAAGGCAGAACATGTATCAGTAGAAGCATCCATAAACCTGATTTTGCATACAGAAGGTATAACTCCACTGGAGTTACTCATTATTATTACTTGAGCATAAGGGAGAGAGCGAAGGAAGACTAAGCAGTAATTATTTATCAGAGAAAACCTCTTGAAGCTAAAAGTAAACAAACAGACAAACAATAAGGAAGCTGATCTCCTCAACTATGATATGGACACTAACATATTTGAGCTCTAAGCGGCACTCCAGTTTCTGACCCTTTGTACACTAATGTCAAGGAGACACTGCTTAAGTAAATACACTGCAAGCACCAATCGTTTGTGAGGAATGAACTTAGGGGGACCTCTCCTGAGAAATACTATGCACCTACTCCGCTCCAGGAGCCTTCACAGCCTGCTGAGCCAAGGGAAGCACCTGCACGTCCCCCAATCAGAGCCTCTTATAACCACTGGTCTACTTTTCAGAGAGGTAGAGACACCATCCTGCAAAATTTTCCTGCACTGTAAACCAACCCAACATGTAGTTATTCTTTTATTTTATTTTTTTAAAACCAACTCAAAGCACTCACAGAAAAGCTAGGTATTCATTTCACATGTTAGCCAATATGAAATGCTCCCAGAACAGCTTTAGACTCCAAAGTATTATTTAACCAGTGTGGTTTAGTAGGACAATGGCAGCCCCCTGCCGTAATCCATTCAGGGGCAATATCATCAGTCAGTGTGAAATTAAATACATTACAGGGTAAGAGCTTAATGCGTTTTATAGGCAGTTGTTCATCCACATCAAACTTTAGCTTTTAAAATCCTAACATTTGATCCCACAACAGGAACCATGCCTCAAGAATGAGATTGGCACATTTGCACTGCCAGCAGGGTAGAAAAAGCAGAGCGCAGCCTTTAGTGGGAAATGCAATTGCCTGACAAGGAAAACTGTTCGCATCAAGAGAGCTCTGCAGAGGCACAACTGCTCGTAATACGCAAGCAGGACTGGAGAGATGGTAAATACAAACCCAGGGCTGGCTGGCTATGCATTATTAGAAGCAATGTTTCCTACCATGGTTTTCACTTACATTCCTATACATATTATAAAAATAATAGTAATAATAGCATTTTTTAAATTAATCCATACAAATCCTGTTTCTGCAAATTGTCATACATGCAGTCCTTATGTCCCACAGAGCTTGACTGGACTTTTTGCTTGAGCAGGAGGTATTCCCATATCAGAGACCACAGGCTCATGCCTTTAGCTCTTCCTTGAATTAGGTGCTAGGTTTTGCACAGGAGGTTGTGCCCACCCATATTTCAAAACCCAAATGCTCCAGCTTCCCTTCACCACAGAAACAGCCTGAGCTGTGAAAATAGTTTGTAGAAGAGACGTACAGAAAGTGCCAAGCAGAGGAACCTGTTAAATTCTGCTCTCAGTTACACTTGCTTAATACAGGAGTAAATCCCATTTGCTTCAGCTGAGTTATTCTGGATATGAATAGGTGTAAGTGAGATCAGAACTAGGTCCTTAGAGGGCCCTCTGCCTTCTGTGATGCTGCTGCTTAAAATGAAGCACTGATAAGCCCCAGAGGTAAAAAAAAAAAAGTACTATTTGAAATATCTTCAGAGCTATCTGTTGCCCAAAATGGCTTTTAACTGTTGGAAGACCGTCAGACATTTAAAAATGCATAATCTGCTCTCAGCATCAGCACACAGTGCCAGGAATATTCGTCAGCCTTGTTTTTGGATCATATGTCACAGTGGATTATCTGACATCCCATGAACATTGACTGCTTCCTCCAGTTGCGGCTGCAAAACCTGTTCTCAGGCACGTCACTGGATGCAACAAGCACCATGAAGTGGACTGCCTTCACAGTAAGGGTATTATATCTCCCCAGCCTATGAGTGAAACTATGCCTTATATCCTGATAATACTTTCCCCTTTTGAACTCAACTTTGCTGAGTTTTCTTTAGTGATGAACATTTGGATAACTCTTGAAAATATTCCAGAGCTCCAGATGCTATTTATCCAGTGGTGTGAGTTGAGAGCTGTAAGCCCCACACCTAAAGAAAGGCTTTATTGCCTGGGGTGAGTGGGCAGGAAACTCTTTAGGCTCAAATGGGGTCAGTGAAGCTACAGGCAAGTGCTTCAGCTGACTCCAAATACGACAGAGGAAGGGCACAAAAAAAAGGATGCAGGAAAATCAAAGGAAGAATTTAATTTATTTGCAGGCTTGTGCTGTCTAGGTAAATGGAGGCAAGAAAGGGGAGTCCAGGATCCTTCTTTGCAAAACATTTCAGCTAGTCAGAAATATTTTAATTCACAAAAGGAGTACTTTTTATTTTTACTATCCCCCTCCCGATGCCAAGATTAGTACTTTAAAATATACTCCTTTGGTCTCTACCTTCTTTCAACTGTGTCTTAGGTGCTTTTTCTGGACAACGGGGAATCGTGTCAAAGAGACAAGAGGAGGAAAACTTCTCTATCACATAGGCACCTGCCTCTTGGACTACTCCCCTCTTTCCATTCCTTCCTGCCCTTCACTCTCTCCACAAGTTAAGCCACATAAGGCTCAGTCACTTCCCCACGCTGAAGCTCTGGAGGTATGGGAAACTCATATATCACATACACTCTTCCTGAATATGACTCACTTCTCTGATGCCCACCTGCAACTACTGAACAGGCATTGCGTTCCCTGTCAGCCAGATGCACCTCTGGGGACATCGGGCAGCACTGTAAAACCAAACAGAAGCACAGGGGGCTCAGATTCAACAGAGTTTTAAATCTTCTACCTTTCTTCCCAACTTTTTTCCTGCAGTGGGAGACAGCAGAGTTAAGTCTACTCCTAAATGCGACCAGATCCCCTTGCTTATACCCTCTTGCATGTTTTCAAAGATGATGCCACAAAACACAATAGCATTACAGCCCACCATCCAGCAGCTCACAAAAAGCTCTTAGAAAGATGGTTGTGAACCAAAAAGCACATGGAAAGCACTACCGCAAGAGATGTCAAACCTCCCAACCTTGTGATTTACCCACACCACATGGCCACGGACCACTTACACTGTTGACAAGTAGATTTTTCAGGAAAATGTCTTAACTTTTCTTCCCTTAAACTGCATCTTGTACAACCACCAAGATGTCCAGTTCTGGTAACTGGAGTCCTAACAGGCAGGATCAGCACTGACCACTGGTTATTAAGCAACACCAGAGGTTCAGAGGCACCAGCTGTCAAGACTCTTGTTTGCATTTTTCCAATGAAATGTGTTAATTATTTTTTTTTAATCTGAAAGAACAAACAGCATATTCTAAGGCAAATATTTGACTTTTTTTTTCCTCCTCAAGAAGAATAAAAACGCTCCCCCAAAACTCATTTAATTACAAAAACTTCGAACATGGAACACATCTACTGGAAAAAAAACCCTTCACCAAAAATTAATTGGTAGTTTTTTCTCCTGCTCTACAACACTTTTCCATCCAATACCTGAACAGTCTGATCATCTGGCACTATTTCTAATGGAAGGTAAATCCACAGGTGCTGGTCAGAGGTGCATTTTTCTCAGTTCCAGGCTCTAGCACTGATAAACTCCTGGGAGAACCAAGGTGGCCTCCGGCTCTCACACCAATTCTCCTGCCTCCCACTGTCACCCTCACCCCAACTTGCCATCCCACTCTTAACCTTGCTCCCTCAGTATTTCTGGGTGGGTCCTGAAAACATGCACATATTTCTTTCCCACTCCTTTTCTCAGCTGAAACCTGTTCCTTTCTACCATTACCTCACCCCAACACAGAGGTGCACCTCAGGGCTTTTTGGAAAAACCCGTATTTCTCACAGAACAGGTGTCTGTGTGTGCAGAAGGGTAAGTGGAAATGCACCATGGAGTGATCTGGGTTTTCCAGACCCAGTACCATTAGCTTACCTTCCTCATTTGTTCTCCATGTTTTTACTAATTGATATCCTGACAGCATCTTTGCAATGAATAGGACTATTCAGAGTTCTTCAGTAACTGCTTTCAAGTCATTAGAGGGAAATTTCTCTCCCAGTCCCAAGCTACTTGGCCTGCTCCATGTTGAAAACGAATGCCATGGTCTGGCTGTACTTCCAGGCATGTAACGATGGTGTTGAATTCAATTTGGCTTTTACCAGCAGACCTGTGAGGCTGCTCTGAAGTGGGAAGGATGCTTGGAGGCCCATACCCTGACTGCACTTGCCGGCTTCAGATGCTTCATCACAAACCTCGAGATATTAAATATTTTCATTAGAATTTCAGGCTTGAGTTCATCCCACCTCTCAGCCCAAATAAGTTTCAATGCATTTTGGATGCAAACCTCAAAACACAACCCAGGGATTCAGAAATGGGAAGGCAAATAAAACAAACCCAACATTTTTATCACACTGATGTTGAGGACTGTGGCTCCTGATTTTAGACTCTGTCTCATAATATACCTTAGACATACTTTAACCTGAGACTGTGTCGGCAGTGGTAGGTTTCTGCCTGACTTCAAAACCCGCCTGGACGCCTTTCTGTGTAACCTCATCTAGGTGTTCCTGCTCCAGCAGGGGGATTGGACTAGATGATCTTTTGAGGTCCCTTCCAATCCCTAACGTTCTGTGATTCTGTGTGATTCTGTGTGACTTGGTGTAGAGAAGACCGGACTCATGTCTGTTAAGTAAGAAAATAAAAAATTATTCTGGCTTTCCACTGGTGAAACTGAGAAGGTAATGCAGCCCTGAATTAAACCTGGCAAAAAAAACCCCCAAATCTTGATTAGTCATTTACTATCTTTTTCATCTTCAGACATAGAGAACAAAGGAAATAGCATGACCCCATCTCTATGTGCTTCTCTTAAAAATGAAAAAGTAGAAAAAAATCCTTTATGGTTTGTCCATCAACAAGAAATGGTAGAAAGGTGACCTGCTTTCAACATGTTTCTGACCAGTTTTTGGTATAATCTCAAACCTGGATATTCCAGCTACAGGGCTCAACTGTGTTATCATCCAGACAAAACTCAATCCTCTGAAATGTAATTTATTGCTAGAAAATGCAGAAGCTTCTATTCTTCACTTCTCTCTAGTGAAAGGATTACCTGATTTAGCCAAACTGAAACAGTTTATAACCTCTTCTCTATGACCATCCTGTTTGGATATTTTCTTTACACGAGCCTACTTCCAGCAAACGGTTAGTATACAGGCTAGGCAACACATTAGACTGGTAAAATAAATAAATAGTCTAAGAATACAGATTTTTCTGTCTACTAAACCCACAAAAATACACATCTATAAAAGCTGGAATGACGCAATACTGTTAACCAGCTGTCCTGCTACCCCTGCAAATGCAGCAGTTTAGATGTGTAAATACCTCCTGCTTTCCTGCAGTCCCTGCAGGAGGAATATTGCCTGCTGGGGCAGTCAGCCAACCCCATGGCCAAATAAATGATGCGAAAGCCTCCCAACAGGAGTTAAGCACTGGCTGTGCCTTGTGCAGCCTCTAAGAAGATTCGCAATGTCAGAAGCTGGATTCAGCTGTGTTTAAACATCTCCTTCTCCTCCCTCCCTCCACATTTCCTCCAGTTTTTTCAGCTGACAGAAATGTTTCCCTGTTCCCAGAAACGCTTATCTGCAGAGAGCAAAGCAGCATCTTGCCAGTCACATTCAGCAAAGCTTTGAGGTGCTCTCTTAAGCACGAAGTGACCAAATACCAGTGCTCTCTTGGTTGAGGGCATTACACTCTATTACACTCTATATTTGTCTTGCCTCACTGTAAAAAAATTGCTGGCAAGAGTGAGCACCTATGCTTGTGTGGAAGGCAGACTCATATGCTATGCAGAAGGGTTCGGGATTCTTTTTCTCCCTTTATGAATTGCTATCTTTGAACCATTTTTCATATGTTTCCCTGCGCAAGTGCACAAAGACAAATATTCATTGTAATATTTATGAGTACAGCCTGATAGTTACTATGGTTTCAAAGAAAACAGGAAAAATGTATACAAAACTGGATGCGCTTCATGTTAGGCAGCTATAGGTACAGCACATGGTATAAATTCTGTTCAAACTGACTCACTTCTTTCGATGAGGTAAGTGTTGACATTAGACAATTTGGTGGGTAGCATTGATTTCTGCATTTATTAAAACGTCAGTAACAGCAGGAGTAACACCTCCTAAAAGGCTTGCAGGTGCTTGTCTTCAAAAATCCAACATTTGAAAATGATAAAAAGGCATAAACTACATTTAAAATGATTCACCAGTGGCTGGAAAAGAATAGATACATTCAGGTGTTTAATTAATGTGTGTAATGCATAATTGACACTGTTTAAATCTAGGAGACTGCCCAAACTGCTAAATTTCAGCATGTTCAAAACGCTCTGCAGAATCAAAGCGGAAAAGAAGGATTTCTGCAGATTTTGACAGACTGCCTAAACAATACCTTCTTAATTTATTCAAGGGCCACACTTCAGACATATCCAAATGCAGGTGAGTGCTACCTCTGAAATGTAAAGTACTCAAGTGAAAAAGAAGGGGATGAAAAATATATTGGTAAAAATGCATTCAATATGTAAAAATAGCTCTGTAGGGGTCAGGGCGCTAAGCAGTGGAGGCAATGCTTAACGACTACAGTCAAAGCATCAGGCTGATATGATAGCACAAAGATTTTTTTAATTCTTTCTCTCTGAAAACCTCTCTGGAGGCTACTTGTGTCCCCCTTTGCTTGGCTCTCCAAAGGAAATGGTAAGGCTGGAATAAAACATTGGCTTGTTCACATCACAGGGAAATATAAACTGAGGTCAAGAAAACCACAACATCTGGAACGTGAGAAAATGATTTACTGTTAAGGGCTTAATGAACTCTGAAAATAAAGTTCTAAACTTCGCTAATTTGTTTGGGCTTCAAAGAGGAATACAATGTGAAGCTGGAAGAAGGTTTTATGGGTCTCCTGAAGAAATAAAAAGCATATCTAAGCTAAAATTAGCAAAGACCAACGATGATAGGGAAAGTGTCATTATTAGCCAGTGCTAGGAGAAAATGCTAAATTGTAACTGCTAGTGATTTAAGTGCCAATTATTGTGAGAAAAGAGGAATGATGGACTCTGACTTGGTGGCTCAGGGAAAGACAGTGTCCCTGATCTGATGAGGCAATGAGATGGGCGAGGATGTGCAGGTTCTTGCAAGGCAATGAGGATCTGCCTGATGCTATTCACCCAGGACCAGATGGGTGAAAGGATGCATCTGTCCCATCATTTTAATTTGAATTAGGGCTGCATACAGCTACAGCACTTTAGTTCATGCTGTGAACTGCTTTTGCAGTGTGCAAAGTGAAGTTCGTTCAGATGAAAAAAAAAGCTGGAAGATACACATTCAATGCGCTCCAGGCACTTGGTCCATAGGAATCAGATGAAAGCTAATCCAGGGGAAACCCTATCACAGTTCATGCATAGGGTGGGTGGCAGGTCCCCAGCATTAAGTATTTTGCTCTACACATCCACTCCAACTCTGCTGCTCTGTGTGCTAAAGTAAACCACAGCAAAGCGTAGTTATTTGGGAAGTTGACTGCATATCTTTCTGTTGCTATTTCTATGCAGCATCTCATACCTGCAGGCATAAGTTCTTTCCTTCATTCCCCTCAAAGAATAGCATTTAGTCCCTCATTAGTTTGGGATCAAGAAGCTGGCTGAGGACACGGGTACAGACTGTTCCCAGCACAGCTTTACTGCAGCCATGTGCCCAAAAACCAAGAAGTAAAAAATCCATTTGAGATTTTACAGCTTACTCCTGCAGGGTGGTGAATACACTGGTCTTACCACTGTAAACCAGGAGATCAAACACTTCTCTTGCAAAGATGCCATAGACTTGATTCTTCAGTCTCCTCACAATGCAAATCAGACCAAATTCTACTTAATCCAAGGATTTCTGACTGTAAAGGGGCTGGAAGTAAGAGGATAATTAGGTTCCTAGGATCAGGATCTGATTAAGATTGCCAGCCACTTCCTTGCTTTCAGCCAGGAGCCATCTATTGCCTGATAATTGAAGCTGTAATAATTTTAATGATCCAGGCCAGGAGGTTAGTGGAAGGAGAGCACATGGAGCAGCAACTAGGTGATTTCCCCAACACAATACTTTGACAAGATTTTGGTAGCTTTTATGACCCTCCTTTACCCTCTGCCATCAATACAGCAGAGTTTCATTCATCACACAGAGCTGCAGGCTGCAAACTGTCTTCAGTGGATGCAAAAGGGGAGTTGATACTCAACGCAATGCAGTTCTCATCCTGCTCTTACCTGTGAGATGCTGGTCTTTCAATAAGTAGCAACTGCCTTTGGGCTTGGGCTGTTTTTGCTTCAAATCAAGCTGTCGGAGACAGGCCTGAGCAAGGAGAGAAGCAGTGGCTGCTCTCCACAGAGGGATAAGCTTCAGAGGATTTTCACCAAAATCACAGTTCTGCAGGCTGGTATTAGCAACAGTGGGAGGATGACAGTGTTTGGAGCAGTTTTCTTCACGAAACAGCTTCTCCTCTGCATGTGCACATCTCTGCATTGCTGATGCCAGCTTGCATACCGCTGGCTCAGCCACTAAAGAGCTCTAGATAAACACATTTTCCCCATTGTATGTCTATACATGTGCTCAGGTTATGAAGATGCTGTGGGACATAGAGCAATCTTTTACCTCAGAAAAATCAGTGAGTACTGGGTTCATAAAACAGCACCAGAGAACACTGATCCCCCCACACCCTCAGTTCGCTTCTGTCTTTCAAGTGCAGCAAACTAAATGACAGCCACTTACAAAAAAACCCAGTACAGCATTTCAATCCTTTTCTACACAAGGAAAACAAACATTTCCATGTATGGCTATTGTGTTTTGGGCTTCCTCACTGCATGGAAAATACATAAAATAATTCCACTTCCCCAGAAAAAAATTATTACATCTTTGTGGTCTTTGTGGTGCACATCAGAGGTATCAGTTTGGGTGCAGGTGCCCACACTATCACTTCACCACCATAGATGGCAGTAAATGCCCTTCATCTTCATGCTCCTGCCTGAGAGGTACAATCTCATCAGTTCCCTTATTTCCTCTTTCCTGAATCACAAACCCAGTTACACAGTATCCTCCCTGCAAGGATCTTTAAGGACCTTACCAACATTAACAACTTAAGTTTTAGAATATTAGGAGTTGGAAGGGACCTCAAAAGATCACCTAGTCCAACCCCCCTGCCAGAGCAGGATCACCTAGAGTAGGTCACGCAGGAGGATCTGGGCAGCCACAGGCAAGACAGTTATTTCTACATTTTCAAGGACAAAACACCTCAGTAATCTCTTGTGCCCAGGACGGACAACAGAAACCTACAGAAGGGCTGAGAAAAGAACTTAAACCTTCAGGCAGCCAAATTGGTGATGGTTATTGCCCCTGTATACAGGCTGGTGCAAAACAAGGACTTCATGTCATGAGCTCAACCAGCCACCAGACAGCAGACCTGTCCGTAGACTGCCTTAGTGCATAGTGTCATCAGCAGAGACAGAAAACCATTGCATGTGAGCTGCCGGTTTCTATAACTGACCATGCTGAGCAATAATTTCACCTCAAAGAGAAATAAGGAGTGTGGGTTTCCTTTAATTCCTTCCTTGAGGCTTCCCTCATGGAAAGGAGTTGGGGTAGAACTGGTGGTGGCACTGCCACAGCTGGTAGGTGGCACATGGGATGGAGACCACAGGAGTGGCAGTCTAGCCAGGCAAGAGCAAGGCAGTCTTGACTGTAACAAGAAGCATCAAAGGCAAATTTTACTCAGAGAAATCCAAGGACTTTCTATAACACTAGACACACAGGCAGGTCTCCTCCCATTATACAATTATTAATTATAAAACAATTTCCTCAAGAAGGAACTTGAATTCTTCAAGTTAACAGTATACTCACATCTGTTTGCAGTAAATATTTCAAAGTGACTTTGGGGAGGAAGGAAAAAACCCACCACCCAAACTTTACATGAGCTTAATACAGCTATTTCCAAGCATATGCTTGTAAAATATTATTTGGGGGAGATTAACTAAAGCGCTGATGAAAACATAATATTTGTCAGCAATGCCAAGAAGGTTACTCAGAGCACTGAAACTTAAAGCGATTCCCTTTTGCTCCTGTGCTGATGGGGTGTTCGTCTGAAGGGTAGCAGGGTCCCCACCCTCTCCTCTCCTCTCTGCTTAGAAAAAATGGCAAAAATTGACCATTAGCTGGAGATTAGCTCATACATTAAATAATGTTGTAAAATATTTTTATGGTGTCACTTCTAGTGATTTTAAAGATTCCTATTCAGGACATCTAAAGCTCAGGGTAATAGTTATAGATGCAGGTTTTGGCTTATTTTTTTGAAATGGGAGCGTTATCTTTAAACACTGATGATTACAACTGATTGCAAACCAGCAAAGGATCAACATTTACAGTGAAATAATTCTTCTCAACCAAATATAAAATATGATAAGTATAATTACCTCATAATAATTACCTAATCCTTATTATTTTGCTTTTAGAATATTTATTTAGGCTTGGGTTACTAAAATTTCAAATAATACTGGGCCTGCTGTCATGGCTCTTTATCCAAATAACTCGTAGTCTCTTGTAAACAGTTCCATGATCTGATTTCCATTGGGACAGGAGTTGTAAAAGGCCAGGGATTTGCAATGGATTTACACATATACTGTTTCAGTTAAGTTACCAAGGTCGACTTAACAGCCCTTTTCCTCAGTCTTAAATACATTTGCCACCCAGCCTCTTTATACCATGTTCAAGGAAAGAGGTGATGTGATTGTAAAGAGTGCTTGAACTTCACTGGAAACCCAAATTTACATTGTTTCAAACAGCAGTGGGATTTTATTTTATTTATTTATTTATTTTTAAAACATGCTTTTTGGAGTTGCTAGGAAACCAATGCTTGCTAACTTGCACACAGGCAAGACACAGGTTTCTTTGAGTTTTGAAAAGGTCATTCAGGCTTTGGAAAACAACAGAGAATAACACTCGAAATGCAATTGTATCACAGATATTAGTTTAGCCCTCTGAAGTCCAAGTTTTGTTTTCAGGAAAAATGTATCAGGTTACTAACCCACGATAATTGATCATTTTTAAAAGCAAAGTTCCTCCAGACTAAATACCAAACAAACAAACACCCTTTGATGGCTCACTACCTTCTCAGCAAAGTTCAAATAGTTTGACTTGTGGTGATTGTGCAGAAATGCACTGATAATAAAGGTAAACAAAATTCATGGTTAATTCTCAGGTCTGAATGACTGCTCTGATTGTCTCATTCACCTGGCAAACAATTTCATTTCTAAATGTTACTGCAGCCACAGATACAATTTCACTAACAACGCGGAAAGAGCCAGATTAAAATATGATACAGAAGCAGCACTTACCTTGGACTGATTAATATGCTTAAGCTGTTACCATGCCACTATGCTTAAAAGCATTAAGATAAGCTTTTCAACACTAGTCTATATATATTGATACCTCCTGTGTGCCAGGAAAATCTCTTTGATTAGTCACACTAAACCCTTGCTTAAGTGGTGTGAATTTCTCAGGCCTGCACTTTCCATAATCAAGTAATAAATTCTGGGACTAATCATAAGCAGTGCTGTCTCTCCTAGGTGATATGCAAAGAGATTCATCAGGAGTTTCTTCAACCAGAGGAAAAATAAAATGCCTTAAATAATTAAAAATGCATCCTACAACTTAGAGCAAAGTTCATTTCATAACACAGACTGAAAACCACACACCACTTCAAGCAAGCACTTAAATCTATGCTTTGGGATGGATTTGTCTGAGCATGAACTTCTGCTCAGTCCTAGTTGGATCAGGTTATGAAAAAACCTCCATTCAGTAGGTAAATAAAAGTGCACTGAAATAAAGGTAGTCGGGGTTTTCCTCTTCCTATTTCACAGACCAACAGCAGTTGCTTGAGGAGGTGCATATGTGGTGATCCTCTACAGTCCAAAAACTTTCTTCTACCTGTGTGCCATCTCTTGGAGCTGCAACAATCAGCTTTGACCAAGGGGGACATCCGAGCCAACACTTGAATATATGAAATATACAAATATATGAAATCCTAAGACCTACAGAGAACTCTTTGGCACTCTGCTGCCCTAAATGACAACATCCTTTAAAACTGTGCATGAAATTTAATCTAATTCTTTTGTACTCGTGTTACCTTATGTTTGGCTTAAAGATTGTGTTTTTAGGCCAAAATGCAGAGTTAATCCATCATAATGTCCCTCCAGGTGAGATTTATTATAGATCACTTTCTAAAACCTGTGTACTCTATGTGCATGTGCATACTATATTCATCTTATTATTATCCAGTCAAAAAATTCCCAGTGTGTGCAATGCCTCAGATATAATAGCAGGCATGCCAACAGAATATGACACTTATGCTAATCTGCACCCCGCTGTGGAAAAACATACACAAGGATTCCATTACCACATTCATTAGGCTGCAGTGCACTTCATCTTGAATAGGGATTATGAACTATAATAGAGTGAAAACAGTTGATTGAATCCACTTAGCCAAATCTCTATGACATTAGCCAAATATTTCAGCATGGGGAAGAGGTGGAGTTGATCCTTCTTCTGGTGGGATGTGCTGCCTTTGTCCCCTCTCTCCTTGGTTTGGATGGAGAAAGTTTTGAGAAAGCTGAGGTCATGATGACACTTTGCACTGAGACAGTGTTCTAAATATTCCAAGTGCTGCCCAAGAATTAGTCAAGAGCAATGTGACATAGATGCTGTTGGGACCAATGGGGACTTTCCAGACACATGCACTGTTGCTTGTTTTGCACAGGTTCTTCAAAGCACGTTAGCAAATTCTTCATGCACCTGTTATATGCTTTTTTGGCACTCACGAAGAAGGTTTCGAAGTTGTCCATATGTGCAGCAAAACCTCTCAGTGACAACATTATGCCACTTAAATGGCAATAGCATTCAGATGAAAAAAGATGTTGTCCAGTTCTGCGTTCAGGTTTCCCAAGTATGCTTTGAGTGTATATTCAATCTGTGGTTCTACACAATACAGTTGCCAGCTGGCAGCTTGCCTTTTTTGGCCAAAAATTCAACTCCAGCTATTTAAAATATTGTCAGAAATAATAAAGAATGGAATACAAGTTCCCACTCAAGAAATATTTTGGAATTTAGTTGTGCCCAGCAAAAAAAAAAAAAGAGAGAAAAGAAAAGAAAAAGAAGGAATGAAGCCTTCCCCATGTACAAGGCTCAAAAGATGATAACAAAAACCTTCTGTGCTTAGTATTTAGTAACTTCTAGGACTCTCTTGTTTATATATGTTCTTTTAATGTAGCAGCTAAACAGGAAATTCCTGTTAGCAGCAGTGCAACGTAACTGAAAGGAGAATCACTGAAACTTGTGATAGAAACTCTGCTGCACTTCTTTCTTTCAGTTAAAAAGCAAAAGAAAAGGAAAAGAATAGAAGAACACAGAGAGCATCATCTAACAACCAAATGTATTCAGTATGTCTAAACTTTGTTTTCCTTCCATGCATCTGACCTGCCTTGCAGGATACTTACTTGGGGGCATTTGCTGAGCTCGGTTATCCCCAAGTGCTTCCTGTTTCTGCTGCACCATCAGCTCTTTTTCCACTCAAATTTCGGCAAAGCTGAAGGCAGCTCCAGCTGGGACTGACAAATCCAACATGAGCCAACACCAGCCTGGAGAGGTGACATTCTCCTGCAGCCTGCCAACATCATGGGGAGAAGCCGGCATGGGTCAGCAAGGGATGACTCCTGAGCAATTCCTTCCTAGAAACGCAGGGATGGGGAATTGGAGGATGAAGACCACTTGCAGGTGCTTCCCTCTGCACTTTCACTTGACTGAGGATGGTGAAGAAGCCAAGGAGGAATACAGATAAAATTATGAGTATGAAAGCAAAAGATGGATGGAGATGATGGGAAGGTTGGGCAAAAGTAAGATTTGGTGGCAGAATTCACATGATGATAAAGGTGACAGAGATTAGATGTGGCTTGGCTGTGGGAAAGCTGGGAAGGTTCTTTTGGTTGGGTTTTTTTTGAGTTTGTTTTTTTTTTTTAATATCTCATGCATGGATTTTCTGAGCCTGTAGAATTAGCAATACTGCCAGTGGAAATGGCACTGGGCTGCAGCCAGCTTCATTGATCCACTCTTGGATTCTGGATTTAGCATTAAGCTGTGAGGGCAAAATTGGTTTTGCTGGCATTACTTACCCAATTTTCAAAGTCTTACCCCAAAATAAAGAATTTGGTTTCTACATACATGCAAAAACTCATGAAGATGCTGAGTGCTATCTGAAAGGATGATTTCAGCAGAAGCTAAGGTAGGACGGTATTTTATGGTGTCAATAGGCCTTTTGACAATAGGCTCAGTCTTTGTGGAGGAAGTTTTATTGCTGACTTCAGAGAGAACAGCTCTGTGGCCTGTATAAAATATCCAGGAGAAGAATGAGCATTCTATAAACTCCTGAAGGAAATGTGACTCCCAGGAACAACATGAGGAAAAAAGATATTTTACTAAATATATAAACCACTTAATTTACCAGAAAGAAGGAACATGCTCTGGAGATGATTTTTTTCTTTTTTTTCTTTAGTTGAGGTCTAGCTTCTATTTTTCAACTTTGAAAGGTAAGTGGAAGCATCAAACAGGTTGAACGAGGCACTGTTTTCTTGCTACAGGAACATGGCCCTTTGCACTGAGATTGTAATACAATCCATCCTCTCTGGGACTGCAAATGCTACAGTGCAAAACTGTGTTTGAAAACCTCTTTTATCATTCATCGTCTCCAGACTGAAATCATTTTTGACAACCTCTGCAGAAAACAAGCAGCTTTCTGGCTACTGGCAAGCCGATTAAAGGGAGGAAACACATGTTCACTGTCAGACAGAGCCCCTGGAGAAAGCATTGACAACCTTTTAACCTCCTTTCCCAGTGAAAGTGCCCAAATGTTTCTCTGGAACAAAACCCCAGCATTGTTTTAAGCATCTTTTTCATTTAATGCACTATATTTTTCAAGATATGTTAAGAGTCAGAGGAATTCCATTTTCATGTGGAAGTTTCACAATAAGTTTAATTCCCATGCAAATGGTCATATAAACAACTGTTAATGTGGAATATCTTTTTAAGAACCAAGTTTTTTCTTCTTTCTTATTTTTAATTTTCTTTTCCTTTCTTTTTTTGACTCTTCTTCACTGTCTGACCACACTTTAAATACCTACACATTGAAAAGTTCACTAAACTCTACAGTGATTTCTCAAAACAAGCCAAAAAACCACACGAGTGAAATTTTCTGAACAGTAGGAAAGCTGACTAGCAGACATTATTAGCGCTTTGAGCATTCAAATCTGGCCATGGAAACTTTTGTGAGTTACAAGATGCTGGGGCAGGAAGCACCACACATTACTGATGTATTTGTTATCAAGGGAACCAGTTTCCACTGCATTTATTCACCAGCAATAGGGGAAAATAAATTTTCCTTTGAGAAGTAAAACAAGATTAAAATTTTTTTTTCATTTTTTTTAAAGAAAGTGCTTTCAGAGCAATTGGTCTGGCTTTCTTTGTAGTTATAAACGTCCACTCAGAGACTGTTTAACATTTAACCTTGCTATTTTTACCTTAATATCAGCAGCTGGAATAGTTCTGTCTGTTTTGTTAAAACGAGACTTTTTTCCATGTTGCATATTTGCTTTTACAGCTGAAAGGAACTGTTCCAGCTGAAGTAGGTAACTGTAAAATGGCAGTGGTCTAAGTCACTTGGGAGAGGAGTAGATTATTTGATTAAATGTTCCTGTAAGTAACTGCACAAGGCACCGTCTAATAACGCATAATATTTACTAATGAAAGATAAAAGGCCGCAAGCTCTGCAGGTACAAAGTCCCATGGGGATTTGCTATTCCTTCTCCAAACACCTTGTTCTAGCCATGCTCAATAGCTCTGCTACCATTTAACTTGTCTCAGTTTTCACACAGATTATGACTTGGTTAATGATAGCCATGGTGGGGGAAAAACATAAAAGCTGGAGCTTGGCTTCTCCGATGTTGCTCCAAAAGTACTTACTTCATTTTGGTTTTTTTTTTCTTTATTTTTTTTTTAATTAAAAAATAGCCTTGCTCCAATAACTGAGTTCAAAATGCCGTCAGTGATGTTTACATGGCAGCTTCATCCGCTTTTTCAGGCATGGTAGCTGTTTATGCACTAGTCAGGTTTTTGCATTACTCTTCATTACACAGGCAGTGTTTTGACTTGCTGGGACAAGCATTGTGGAAGATGTCCCTCCAGACGTTATTTCTCCTGGGTTCATAGTTGGCTGAACCTACCTCAGGTAACTGGAGAAGGAGGATGCGAACCCAGCTCTGCAGCAGCGTTTTGTACAAGACTGGAAGTCGGTGGGGCTTGTGCTCCTGAGTAATTTAACTGCTTTTGGAAAAAGGCCACCCATGGAGGGAAGGTATGCTTCAGCTGGGCATCTTTAAACAGGCAGGCAGTCAAACAATCACTGCTTTCTTCTTACCCGCTCCTGTCCTACCCCAGCAAACATTCCTATCTAATGCATCTCCCACAGTTACAGGAAACAATCTCATTCTTATTTTAAGTAACATAACTGCTTTAAAGAAGGAGATTTCCCTGAGAACAGAGTTATAAAAGCAAAAGGAGCAATTACTCAATATTTCTCCTTTCCAGGAGATATCTGTTGCACACCTTTGACTGTCCTCTCACTTCCAAGAGTTTCACAGCAGTTTCACCTGACCACTAAAAAAGTAACACTTTTCACCTTCTTCTGAGATCCAAAAGGAGGTCCTCCCCTGTTTTGAACTAAAGAAAATCAGCTCCCATCCACAGATTTGTGAAATCCTTCAGAACATAAGCTGGAAGCATTTGCAGAAGCGCCAAGAAATAACTCTGAGCAAACTACGACAAAATTACAACACAACAATAAATAGTAATAGCCCTTGAAATTTTTAGCTGAAGATCATGACATGCTTCCTGAACGAGGTAAATATCGTTATGCCGATTTTTTAAGTGGGAAAGCAGGGACTCAACAGCTGAAGAATAGTCTGAAGACAGCCAGTTGGTGGCAGGGCCTGAAATGGATCCCAGACCCTCCTCGTCTCCATCCCATGCTTCACATCTCCCACAACACGCACTGCTTGCATGCAACAGCTCCATGCAATATAAGTTTGGAGGAAACATGACTTTATCCAGGCTGAACTGTTTATTGCAGGCTATGAAATGACATGGATGAAGTTACCCTTGTAGTAAACTCTGCTAATTGTGTTCAGTCAAAACCATGTGCACAGCTACAGACAAATGCATAAAACCAAAATTTATTGACTGCTAATTTAGGCATATGTAGCTGACCCTTTTCCATGTGGAAAACTCCAAGCAGGTGAGTTTAGTGCCTTTTTATTTACCCACTGTTCAAAGCTTATTTTCTAGAAAACAGTCTTGATTTGAAGAAGCAAAACTACCTCTTGTATTGGCAGTTTGTTTGAACAGTTATTTATACCATGAATGCTTATGTTTCTGTCCTGGTTTGAGCTAAATAGAACTAATTTTCTATTTAGTGATTTTACTTTTCAGCTCAGTCTCTTCTAAGTGGCTGAACTTGCTGAAACTAACAGCATGTTTTTTCCAGACTGTGTACTGCTACAAGTGATAATGACAAGGCCACTGTCTCACTATGGGTGCCGTATTCCATCCCACATACATCATACTCAGTATAAAGCTGAGGGATCATGAAGGTCTTGATCCTTCCATCTTGGATCCCTTCCTTCCGTCTTGACCCCTTCAATGGCCGAAGTCCAAGCAGAACCCTTCTAGTTCATCTGCCTCTGATCCTGATTTGTGTGTTCCTGAATCCTGCTCCCACCTGCTGCTGAGTCTGGACTGGAACTTTTCCAGTGCCCTGCTCTGCAGAGCTTCTGGTGACGTAATCGTCATTGGGGGGGGGGCGGATTTTACATTGGATTTATATATATTTGTACATATCTGTATGAATTTCATTATTTTCCTATTTACATTATTATCCTGTAGTATTAGTATTATTGTTTTATTAAATCTGTTAGTTTTATTTTCCAACCAGTAAAATTTCTCTCCCTTATTCTCTTTTCCCTTCTGGGGAGGGGAGAGGGGTTAATAGAGAGTGTCTGTGCCGGATTTAGTGGGCAGCCCAGCCCTAAACCATGACAGTTTCCAATTGTCTCATTTCACTTTCCTGATACTGGTTTTGTTTTGCATCAATCAAATTAAACAACTTTCTATTGCTTGGTACTTCATTCCCCTGAGAGCTTCTTCAAGTCAAACCACCTCTCAATCTTCCTTTCTGCAAAGCCAAGCAGAGGAGGCTCTTCATCTCTATCACCTTCAGGGGTTTTCTGCAGCTATTTGCTGGACTCTCACATCTGAACATTCTTCTCAAAAGTGTAAACCCAACTGTAAGAGTGTAAACCCATGACCTGGTATGAATCTCAGTAATACAAAGTATCAGTAAATGCACCTTCTGTCTTTCATTTCAATTTATAGATCCAAAGATGGTGGCAGCAATTACTGCTAGACCATCATGATGAGGCTTTGCTTGAACATTATAACCTCTAAATGTTTTTTGGAGTCCAAAATGTGCACAAGGCAGCACCATTCTTTTGGCATGAATATACATTTGCCAACATCTTTTAATTGCTGTAGGCTAGCAAGAGACTGAGCCTACTCTAAAGGATTTCTTTTCCTTATCATTATTTACTGGTGTAAATATAGAAACAATTCATTGTTATTACCTCACCATTATTTACCAATGTAAGTGTATAAATAATTCAGTGATATTCATATTCATATTATTATTATTATTATTATGTATAATACCATGAACTATATGAATAGAAAAAAAATCACAGTGGTTACCATTAAAAAGTCAACATTAATCAGTGCTCTGTTCCTACATAGATAGCATAGTCTACTCTATCCTCAAAATAGGAAATAAGTGTGGTACCTCAGATACCACAGTATGGAAACAGTTGGCAGATGTTGCCTCTAAAATGGTAACCACTGCAACTAGAAATTTAATTGGAAAATGCATTGCATCATGTTTGTTAAGAAAAATTGGAAGACACAGTTATTTAGCACTCACGTAAACTATCAATCACAATGTCTTCAAACAAAACTGTCCAGAGAGATTGCCTAAAAAAATGAACAAATATTTCTGAAAACTTTCTCTAGAGCTGATTGAAATACTTCTGATTAGATGGTAAATGGCTTTTGAAGAGGAAACAGGCCAATGTGTTTTGGTTTTTTTGTGGTGTTTTTTGTTGTTGCTGTTTTTTTTTTTTAAATTGGACTTTTTATGAAATACTTATAGTTTCAAAGGCAGAGCTATAAAAAAAGCTGGGAAGAAAATCTGGTCTTCTTTACATTAATTTTGTGAAGATCAATCATTTTGCAAATAGCTGTCATAGAATCATAGAATACCAGGTTGGAAAGGACCACAAGGATCATCTAGTCCAACTTTTCACGGTAAAAGTATAGTTCAAATGAAATGAGTCAGCACCCTGTCAATCTGACTCTTAAAACTGTCCTATCTTGTCCCAAAACATTTAGCATTTTATTACCATGATTCTCAGGCAGCAAAGATAAAACATCCCATTTTTTCACTGTCCAGTATTTGACTAAACTTGCTCGTCTGGTGTGAGAGATCAAGACACTGTCCCACTGTCCTGGTTTGAGCTAAATAGAACTAATTTTCTATTTAGTGATTTTACTTTTCAGCTCAGTCTCTTTTAAGTGACTGAACTTGCTGAAAACTGGCAGCATGTTTTCCCAAACAGCGCTGCTAGAAGATATGCTTAAGGTCAGTTGTCTCATCCTGGGTGCTGTGTCTCTGCCTACGGGGGGAGAAGCAGACCCAAAAACTGACCAACGAGGTATTCCATCCCACAGATGTCATACTCGGTATAAAGCCGAGGGATCACGAGGGTCTCGCACTGTTTGCCTTTCGCTGTTTGCCTTTTTGCCTTTTCCACCATCCCTTCCATCTCGGACCCTTCCGTCCATCTCGATCCTGCAGAGGTCGAGGCCTGAGCAGAATCCTGCTCGTTCGTCTGCCGCTGATCCTGATTTGTGTGTCCTGCATCCTGCTCCCACCTGCTGCTGAGTTTGGTCTGGGACTTTTCCAGTGCCCGGCTCTGCAGAGCCTCTGGTGATGTATTCGTCATTGGGGGGGAAGGGTGGGGGGAGGATTTTATATTGGTTTTGTATATATTTGTACATATTTGTATATATTTCATTATTTTCATATTTACAATATTATTCTGTAGTATTAGTATTATTGTTTCATTAAATCTGTTAGTTTATTTTCCAACCCGTAAAGTCTCTCTCCCTTATTCTCTTTTCTCTTCCCTTCTGGGGAGGGGAGAGGGGTTAACAGAGAGCGTCTGTCCAGGATTTAGTGGCCGGCCCAGCCCTAAACCCCTACACCCACAAACCTGCTTTAAATTCAAGTCTAGCACCCTTGTCACAGGAGGGGACACTAAACGTCAGTGACTAATTCTTCTCTTTTCACCCCTATGTCTAGATTTTAAAAGAAACATTTCCACTGGTTGTTATGGTCAGACCACTTTGTCTCTCCTGAAGTTACTGTGGAGCATCATCCAAATTCCAGCTACATTGGAGGTAACAGATATTTGACATAGATTCTGGTCACTTCTGACAAAATTGTATGACTGTAAGTCTATCACTATGGATCTTATTGCCATCAATAAGACTTCACCTTGGTTGAAGAGGATTGAGTTAGAGAACAATTAAGTAAACTGGACACCTACAAATCCACGGGCATGCACCCATGAGTGCTGAGGGAGCTGGCAGAGGTCACTGCTATGCCACTCTCCCATTATCTTTGAAAAGTCCTGGAGAACAGGAGAGATGCCTGAGGACTGGAGGAAACCCGATGTCACTCCGGTCTTCAAAAAGTGTAAGGAGGAGAACCCAGGTAACTACAGACCAGTCAGTCTCCCCTCTATCCCTGGAAAGATGATAGAACAGCTTGCTCATGGCACCATCTCAAAGCATGACAAGGAAAAGAGGGTTATCAGGAGTAGTCAACATGTATTCACCAAGGGGAAGTCATGCTTGACCAATCCGATAGCCTTGTACGATGGCATAACTGGATGGATTGATCTGGGGAGAGCAGTGGATTTGGTCAACCTTGATTGCAGCAAGGCTTTCAACACCACCTCCCATGGCATCCTCACAGACAAACTTAAGAAGTGTGGATTGGATGATTGGATAGTGAGGTGGATTGGGAACTGGCTGAAGGGCAGAACTTAGAGAGTTGTGGTCAGTGGGGCAGAGTCTACTCGGAGGCCCGTGTCTAGTGGTGTTCCTCAGAGGCTGGTACTGGGTCCAGCTCTGTTCAATATATCCATCAGTGACCTGGATGATGGTACAGAGTGTACCCTCAGAAAGTTTGTTGATGATACAAAGCTGAGAGTGGCTGATGCACCAGAAGGCTGTGCTGCCATTCAGCATGACCTGGACTGGCTGGAGAGTTGGGCAGGGAGAAACTTAATGAAATTCAACAAGGGCAAGTGTAGAGTACTGCAACTGTGGAAGTACAGCCCCAAAGATCAGCACAGGATGGGGGCTGACTTGCTGGAACAAGCTCAGGGGAAAAGGACCTGAGAGCTCTGGTGGACAGCGGCTGACCACAAGCCAGCAATGTGCTCTTACAGCCAAGAAGGCGAATTGCATCCTGAGGTGCATTAAGAAAAGTGTGGCCAGTAGGTCGAGGGAGGTTATTCTCCCACTCTACTCTGCCCTGGTGAGGCCACATCTGGAATACTGCATTCAGTTCTGGCCTCCCCAGTTCAAGAAGGACAAGGAACTACTGGAGAGAGTCCAGCATAGAGTGACTAAGATGATGAGGGGACTGGAGCATCTCCCATATGAGGAAAGACTGAGAGAGCTGGGTCTGTTTAGTCTGGTGGAGCCTGAGGGAAGGATTTCATTAATGCTTATAAATATCTAAAGGGTGAGTGTCAGGAGGATGGGACCAGACTCTTCTTGGTTGTGCCCAGCAACAGGACAAGAGGCAACGGTCACAAACTGGAACACAGGAGCATCCCTAAACTTATGTTTAAGCTCCCTAACTGGAATCTAAACATAAGGAAACACTTTACTGTGAGAGTGACAGAGCACTGGAACAGGCTTCCCAGAGAGGCTGTGGAGTTTCTTTCTCTGAAGATATTCAAAACCCACCTGGACATGTTCCTGTGTTATCTTCTCTAGGTGATCCTGCTCTGGCAGAAGGATTGGACTAGATGATCTTCAGAGGTTTTTTCCAACCCCTACCATTCTGCGATTCTGTAACAAATTCTTCAAACTCATTTGCCTGGATGTAGTTTATCTGGACTTTAGCAAAG
>NW_010164665.1:0-17186 GCF_000695765.1 Mesitornis unicolor | reverse complement strand
GAGGTGGCGGATGTGTGGGGTGAGGGTTTGTAGCCTGGTTGCTTTAAGGAGAGCTTCCCTTGGTGAGCTCAGGGGTATGGGCCTTACTGCGAGCGACCTGCTTGCTGTGGGTGGGAGGTCTGTTGCCGTTCTCGGCCCTGCCCACAGGGGCTCTGCTCCTTGCTGGGGTCCTAAGCCTCCCTTGAGGCCTGAGACCCCGGTGGGGAGCAGAGACCCTGGGGCTGGCGCTTTCCCTCCCTTGTCTTTATTTCTACCGCCTCACAGGTTTGTCATGGTCCCCTCTTGTTTCCTGTTCAAGTGCAGGCCGTGAAATGGCCCTTTCCCGGCTGCTGCCCCTGATCGGAGGGCTGGCTCGGGGCTGCAGGCAGGCTCTGCACCGGGCGGCCTCGGCACCGGTGGCTCCAGGTGAGAAAGAGGCCGTGGTCTTATCCTCACCACCACCTCCCTTGGGGTCCGGTTGGTTTTTGTTCCACGGGAGCCGTGTCAGGGTAGTTTGTACAGGAAATTAAAGATACGCTTGGGAAACTGTTTTCCCTGGATCGCATGGGTCTGTGGAAAGTCTTCTGTTGTGGTTCACACTTTTTACTGTTGGTGGCAGGCAGAAAACTGTTTGGCTGACACTCATGCAGTGGGTGTCTGTACTTCAGTTTTGGATTGTTAAGCCCCCTTTCTGCAGTTTTTCTCTGTTCGGATGTGGAGTTACCAGCTTGCCTCAGGGCTGATCTGCAGCTTTCTCTTGCCCCTGAGTTTTGCAGCAAGACTGTGTTCAGATTTCTGTATGAAAATTTGACGAAGACGTAGAAACAATTCCTCTGAAAAACTTGCTTAGAATAATTTTGTGTCCTGTGTATGTCCTGTTGTCTTACAGCAGTTGCATTAAGGATATATGGAGTAATTTTTTTGTGTATGTCTAAATTATGTAGGTGTTGGTGGCGGGGAGGGGACTCCGTAACTGTTTTGCCTTGTTTGTCTGCTAAAGCTACAAAATAACTTCTTATTTTTATTCAAGACTTCAATAGCTTTGTCAGTCGGACCAATACCTGTGGGGAGCTGCGTTCTGCTCATGTGGGACAAAAAGTCACGCTGTATGGATGGATTCAGTATCAAAGGTAAATGCAAACCAAGATGAAAATGGAGATGCTTATTTGTCAAATCCCATGTGTTCTCTAAGCCTGGATTCATATACTCTTTTAACTTCAGGTTATCTTTTCATATCATGCATTGGTCACTTCTGAATTGAGTAAAACAGTTGAGAATCATTTAAATGCAGCCAGAGCAGCATTTAGAATCTTAGAGCTTCATACAAATATTAATCAGTCTTTATTACAACACTGTAAAACAGTTAAATGTTATTACCTTCGTTGTACAGGATAGAAAACAAGTAATACCGTACCTGTAGCAGCTTTAACAGCTGTGAGCAAATAATTTCTTCTATATAGTGTCCTTAAATTTTAAGCAAGTGATGTTGTTTGTCTTTTCAATCCCAGCATCTAATGGTGCAATTTTAAAGTCTGCAAGCTTTGTTTAAAAAAGAAATATTAAGAAAAGGTAGCAAGCAGAGGATGAAATGTTAATTCCACCGGTTTGCTATAGGTGGCTTGATGTAGTCACTCCTCATGGAGTTTCACATTTTGTAAACATGGGGTGAAAATCATGTCTGCATACAGCATGGGTGATGCTCCCAAGTACTCTAATCCTGGGTGTGTTCTTGTAAAATTGAGATAGACCCAAGGGCTTTGATAAAATTAATTTCTATCAAAAGTTGCCTTATCCATTTTATAGTTCAGAGAGGCTGGTTTTTATCCAGCAAATTTCTGCACTGATGGTCTGCAGGGACTTCTTGGGTTTTTTTTTAGGAGGTTCTGAGCATTTCATGTTTGAACAGTTGTGGGTGGAGTTCCAGGAAACAGAGCAATGAGATCCTTGTGATCTTTCTTTTAAAGACAGCAGGAGCATGTTCCATTTGACAGCTTCTTGATGGATTAAATCCAATAGTAGCTGTCTCTGCTGCAGCTGAAGAGATCAAGATTTATGATTCTGGGTCCAGGGGTGCGGATTGTTCATGTGAAACCTCTCGTGGGACCAATGTTCTCCTTGTTTTGTGGCTGGATTTTATTTTTCTTTTTTGTATCCACGTGAACTTTAGTTTAATTGCTCATCTAAATGTGTTCATCTGAGCAATGTTTGCCAGCAGGAAGTTGCCAGTGTTCAGAATCCCTGTTCTGCGTGGATTAATGTTCGAATTAAAATCCTCCTTCTCCTGGTTAATTTACACGTTGTTTGTCTGTGGCTGGGCAAACTCTGAAACAAATTGTTCCGATTATTTGGAAAAGTATCTGTACATCCATTCCTTGGAAGTGCTTTGAGATTAGTCACGAGGTGCAGGAAGTAGCCAGTTGCCATGAGTTTTGGCTTACAAAGCAGAAGACTACTGATCTCTTGAAAAATGTGGTTTACCTTTGTTCTTCATGAATAGGCAAGGCCTGTTTCTGGTTTTGAGGGATTTCCAGGGACTGACCCAGATCATTATTCCACAGGATGAGGTAAGTGCTACCAAAACATGAATGTCTATTATTCTTATTTTTCCTTTGGTAGCTTGGGTCCAGCAGACATGAGGAGCAGAATGAGGTGCTTGGTCAGACTGGGTGCTCAGCCTTACAAGTAGATCTAAGCATTATGAGAGCCCTGATCTGACACTGCAACAGAACCATTAATGCTGTTTCCTCTGGGTTGTGAGGAGGGATCCCAGATTCTAATGTCGTCGTGAAATGAGGCCCTTGAGCGTGGTGCATTTGTCCTGTTCTTTGATTTCTGAGAGATGCTGTCATCGTCTTGCAGGCGCATTCCCACGTGAAGAAGCTCTTGTCTGCTGCCCCAGTGGAGTCTGTTGTGCGAGTGACTGGAGTTGTATCCCCTCGGCCCCCAGGGCAGGAGAATCCGGTGAGGATGTTGGGGTGTCTCAGGGGTTTTATTCCTAGTGGAAAAGAGCACTGGATAGTAGGATTATGGTGGGTTTTGTGTCATAGTCTTGCCATGGGTTCTGGGTGTATGACAGCCTAATCTCAGATGATGTGAGGTGAAATAATTGCTAGACATACAATTTAAGAGAACCTTGAAGCACATTAGACACCCACAAATTAAATTGTATTTTCCAGCCCTTTGAAAGGATAATGGCTAGCTTTTTCATGCCTTCAAAGTGTGGTTGATTTAATTTCTTTTTCTTGAAGATAAGTATTGTCATCACAAGTTCCACAGCATGTGATGACCTATTTCTCACTCAGAATAGATTTTGTTGTTCTTACTGTATAGGAAACAGAGGCTGAATATTTTGTTGATGTCATGCATTCCTCAGCTCTCTTTGTAATCAGGCGTAGATTAAACTGTCGGTTTTGTCCGTATCCCATCTCTGGCAGGCTTAAAAAGATAACCTGGATTTACGACCATAACTTTTTTGCTCTGACCACGTAGAGGTGTCCATAAGGAATGCAAGCTTCAAGCCATTCTTTTATTTCTTTCAATCATTTATTGGTTTGCTGTAGGCTGTATGTACCTTCCCCTGGTAAGTAGAATTCTGTAGGATCAAATAAACTTGGATGTGGCGCAGTGCTAAGTGGAGGAAGCTGTCTGTCCTCCCTAAGGATCTACGACGAGAACTGGTTCTGAGAACTGGTGTTCAGAACTGGGTGTTCTGAGAAACTCCTCACAAGTTGCCTTTTTTGACTTGTATTAAGGACTGATAGTGTGCCAATACACTCGAAAATCTGTACTGTGTACTTTCATTGAAGCTAGTGGAACTAGTGATTTCTCCAAATGCATGTGTCCTAAAAGGCCTGTGCCTGACTGTTCATCTGTGCTCAGCACGTCCTTCAAGGAGAAGGCAAAGGAAAATAATTTCTTGTAGAGATCAGTATGCTACTGGGAAAGAACATGCCATCTTTAGTCAGGTAACTTGTGTTCTTTTAATAGAAGGGAAATCTAGGAGAAATCTGTTCTTGAGAGAAGTTCTCAGAGGCAAGGAAGATACCACATGGGTTTCTTTCCCCTCCCCAGCCATCTGTGAAATACCTTTGTTCAATTGTTTCCCTTAAGTTTTGAATCTGTTTTTTTTTTTCCTGCCTTTTCTCCCCAGAAAATGCCAACAGGGGATATTGAAGTGAAGGCAGAGACTGTAGAGATCCTAAACTCCTGCAAGAAGCTGCCTTTTGAAATCAAGGATTTTATCAAGGTGTCTGTGGATTGTTTGGTTGTTTGGTGTTTTTAACGAAAGTGGTGACTTTTCAATAAATTAAAGATTTGCCCAGGGTGATGGCAAAACATCCAAGAGCTTTGGTTCTCTTTGGGAAGAATGGCATTTAAAATAACGGTGCTGCTCGTTAGCTGTGAGGATGTATTTCTGATTAGAGTGAAGCAGAAAACAAGGCTTGAATGATTCCAGTGCACAGGGTTTTCAAATATCACTAAGAGCAGATGGTAAAAGTCAGACTGAAAGAAATTCAGGCTATGCTAGCTTTTTTTTGAGAGTGTGAAACAGAACCTGCCAGTGCACTGCTGTGTTTTATCGCATGGGTGCTTAGTTTGATCTGGACAAGTAGCTTGCCAGCCAGAGGATTTTCTTCCTCTGGAAGTACATGGTCTTATAAGAGGTTAGTTTTAGTACAGGCTCCATGGTGTAGGAGTGGTATCACTGTTAACTGAAGATATTCTCTGTGTCATTGGAACTATGACTTATACATAGATATTGGAATCGGGAGAATTTCCTGTTCCTTCCATGTTGCAGGTCCTCGACAGTTCCCATCATCTGCACTACTTCAGTTTTCCTGTCTATAATAAGGATGTGTCACCATTTAGTTGTTCCTTTAGATCTCTGTATGATACTACTCTGCTTAAAAATCACGAGGACTGCTACAGTCTGTTGCAGTGGACTGAGAATAAGGAGAGCTGAAATCCTGAGCTTTATTGAGGCAGCTCTTACCACAATAAATGTCGTTCTGTGGGGTTTTATTTTTTAAGTAATTGTCATGCATGGAAGCACTCCGTGTCTGGTGTTTGTGTAGGTTGTGGATCACGGGTGGGTTGTGGCAATAGAGCAGCATTCTTTTATAGGTTCTCCCTTTTGTTCTGTGGTTTTAGGAGCAGCTTCATTGGGTGTGCAATTTGAATTTTGTCTCTTAATCCTCATTATTTCATCTCCAGAAATCAGAGGCCCTGCGGATGCAGTATCGCTACTTGGACTTGCGTAGCTCCCAGTTGCAGTACAACCTGCGGCTGAGATCACGGATAGTGATGAGGATGCGGGAATATCTGTGTAACCTCCATGGTAAGAAAAGTGCTTGAAGAACAGTGTGCAGCAAACAACATTTTAACCCTTCCTTCTTCTGTTTCCTATTGGTGGCAGAGATTTCCATTCAACTTGCTACTTCCAACTGGTCCCACTTAGTAAGGACGTGTCTGCTTGCACAGTGTATTGAAATCTCTTAGCATGCTACAAACCAGTTGTTTCAAATGAGCTACGTGCAGTCAGTAAAGGCTTTTTGCAGGTAGTTTCCCTTTTTTGGTCAGCTAACTTGAGGCATGTCAAAGAGACTGATTTCTTATAGGACTTAGGATTATCTTAAAATCAGGCAGTCCTTTTTGGAAAAGCAAAGCCTAGTTCAAAGTGGATAGAAAATTAACAGGTTTTCAGCCTATATAGAGTCCTCTGGCATGACATCAGTGTAGCTCAGAGCCTTTAAGTCTGCCGTTATACAGCTTATTCATAGAAGCAGCAAAATCTGTAGAGTTTGGAGAGGCTACATGATGTGCTAGTTGACCTATTTTGCTGACTAACCCTACTCTAGCCTACTCTGTCATACTAAGTCTCCGCGCTCTCAGCATTTTCTATGTCTGAAGCATGTGTTTCTTCTTCAGGGTTTGTGGACGTAGAAACTCCAACGCTCTTCAAGAGAACCCCAGGGGTATGTATTCCGTTAGTGGTGCATTTAAGCCTCCTTGAATTGCACAGGTTATGTTTTGTGTTACACTTGCCCCTCTGCCCTCACTAAGTAACGGCTCATGTGGAAACTTCTGATACGATACGTGGATCATTTTAAAAGTAGAGGGAGTGAAAGGGGAGAGGTGACATCATCTGTCTTTAACTTGAACCTTCAAATGAAAAAAGCTGCTGTCTTGTAGAGTGCACGTTGAGTGTAAGTCCTATCCTGTAACAGCTAGATTATAAACCCAAAAAACTTCCTCTAAAGCACTGTTTCCCCAGAATTTATCTAAACTAGTAGGTTACTGCAGTGGCACTTCAATTTCTGAGTTTGTTCCCCTTTTTTCCCTTAAATAATCACAGACGAGAGAGCTGTAGCCCAGGAATTGTTGAAGCAGCCAACACATGGAGTTCTTGCATTTAAGCTTCTGTCTTGGATGGTGTGTTGTTATGCATTAGCCTCTCAGAGCAGGAGATGGAGAATCATCCTTTGGGATGTTTTGGACAAAGTTGGTTAACAGGGGTTTTTTTTGGGGTGGTGGTGTTTGTTTTTTGTGGGTTTTTTTTTTTGGGAGGGAGTGGTTTTTTGTTGTTTGTTTGTTTTGTTGTTGTTTTCTTTAAGTGTAGTGTACAAACAGCCATTTCCTCACAAGTTGGATTTTGTAATGGGGGAAATAGGTCTTTTCCTCTTGCACATCTATTCAGTGCTCTCTATCAGGAATCCAGGCTGCTTATTTGCTGAACTGTAAGCTCTTCTTTCTGATGCTAGGGAGCAAAAGAATTCCTTGTGCCCTCGAGGGAAGCGGGCAAGTTCTACTCTCTGCCGCAGAGTCCTCAGCAGTTCAAGCAGCTCCTCATGGTTGGAGGTCTGGACAGGTAAGAGTTTCTTGACCTCCTGCTTTCTGCGTGTCCCATCCAGGGTTTCCTTACTTTGATCTGTGAGGTTTTAGATTATGAATGGGTTTTGCATGGCCCTTAGTAGAGGCCAGGTTTGGAGCAGAAGGTGAGAGAAGGGTTGTGTATGCCGCTGTTGGGACACAGCTCACCTGGTAGCCTCCCCATGCCTCTGGGGATATGGCTGGAGGTGGTTACAGCTGCTGATGCAGTTGCTTCCACTCAAAGTGTGATGCTTTTGGGGGGATGGGAACAACCAGGGCTGTGATTATCTGCTGCAAAAGGAACTGACTTTTTTATGATCAGTTTTATAGCTACAGTTTAATATAGGGTACTTTAAATTGCTATCCAAGTGTAAGTCCTATTACAGGTACTTTCAGGTCGCTCGCTGCTACAGAGATGAAGGTTCACGGCCTGACAGGCAGCCTGAATTCACTCAGGTAACCAGCTCACGCTGCCTTTCACCCTCTTCCTCACCCCACACAGCTTGTAGCTGTTTTCCCTTCTGCAAGCTTAGTTTCTGCTGGCTCCTGCGCTGCTTGGAGGGGTACAATGTTGCTTGCTGTGTGCTTCCCAGACACAGCCCTTTGAAGTTAGTATGGGACATGCACATGTCCCTGGCTGACTGCACAGTCCCAGGTGCAGTGCGTGTGGGAACTGTGTTGCAGCAGTGACTGTGCTTGATGATGCAATCTCCTCCTGTTCTGCTGGGTCAGGCATCCCATTCCTCAGCCTTGAGATCCCAAGCAGAGTTAGGCTGGTTCATTCAAGGTTTCTCCCTCTGTCTTTGTCGTCATTACCTCATTCAGTTCTCCAAGGAGATTGTTGCCTGAGTCACCAGGCTGTAGGGAGATCGTAAGTGCATCCTCAGTCTGATGGAGCCATGCTATGATTTAATGTTACTGTTTCTTTTTATGCTGGCTTTATAGTCAAAAGCTTCTGCAAGTAGCAGTGCAAAGGCCTAATGTGGAACCTCCTCTCTTGTTTTCTGTCTTAAGATAGATATAGAAATGTCATTTGTAGATCAAGCTGGGATCCAGAGGCTGATAGAGGGCCTCCTGCAATATTCCTGGCCTGAGGAAAGAGGCTCCATTATGACTCCTTTTCCTTCCATGACCTATGAGGCGGCACTGGCTGACTATGGAACTGATAAACCAGACACTCGGTTTGGGATGAAGGTGAGGATTTGCCCATCAAAAACTTGCAGGTTTTCCTTTCTGTTAATGTTTTAGGAGTAGTCTTTGTTTAAATCATGTTATGTGAGATTAGCTGAGGTTCTTAAGGCTTAATTTACCTAAGGTGACTATCCCATCATTGCTGCTTTGTACGGGTAATCATCTCTTGGAGAAGAGAGCGTTTGATTATTTGTTTGTGGGACTGTTTTTAGAAAACTTTATTATAAAGGTTTTTAAGACAGTTAAGATACATTGCTTTCCTAAGAACAGAAGCCCATAAGGCATCCACAGATACCATAAGTGGTGTTGTCTGTTGCACTCCAAAGCATACTCCTGGTGAGCACACTTCATGAGACAGGCTTCTCCAGCCTCTTAATGGCCTGAGATTACCCACTGCAGCTGTATGCATACACTTCTTATATGAAATAGGAGTGTCAAGGTATGCACTAAGAATATTGACAAATGTATTAAAAGAAACAGTGCTGAAAGCAACAAAGCATCTTACATTTTCTCAGGAATTAATTTTGAGGCTTTCTTCTCCAGCATGCAGTGCTTTCCACTGTGCTGGCATGTCACCGTCTCAACCTTGGTTTTTTTCCTGGCTCCAACCCAATTTTGGCTTTTCCTGGTTATCTTGCATTTCTGCTTCTGCAGTGTTCAGCTTCCTAATGGTTATTCCAGCTTGGTCCCATATATTCTTTGTGAGTGATTTTAATTTCACTGCACAAAGAAATGATGTCCCAGGGAATGGTGTTGAAGGTGTTAAGACACAGGTGCAGGATTTTTGCTTCATGTTTTTACCACTGCTACTTTTTCCTGTGATCTGTCCTTTCTCAGATAGTGGATATCAGTGACTTTTTACGGAGGTCGGATATTCAGTTTGTGCAGAATGCACTCAGTTACCCACGTGGCACTGTCAAAGCCATTTGTATCCCTCAGGGAGTGGTAAGTGATGCTTTTATGTACTGCTTATGATTCATGCAAAATAAATAAAATACCAATTTTAATTCCTTTGTTGGTATGGAAATGTTCCTTGCTATTACTGGAGGAGTAGTGCCCTTCAGGGAACCTGGGAGTGGCTGTGATTGATGTCAGGTTGGGCTGAGTGGTGTTAGAAGAGGAGAATGGAGATGATCAGGTGACAGGTGATGGGAAGAATGTGTTGTTCTCAGGAAGGGGTGGAAAAAACAGAGCTGCAAGATCCCCTGAGGTTAGGGAAGCCTCTTGGGACATCAGCTTGCTTTTGTCCAGGATGGCTTCTGAAGTGCATCTCAGTGATGAATTGTGCCTTGTGGCAAGAGGTTGAAACAGCCAGGTATGGCACAGCTCTGTTCTGGACTGGTGAGAGAAAGGTCAGGTGACTGCAAGCCTGTCTCATGCTTGCTTTTGCTGGATTTGTGGGCACAACTCATATCTCATGAGAATGTCACAGACCAAATCCGAGGCTGACCACAGATGTAGAAGACTGACACAGCCATGCGTTTTGGCAGGGAAGCAGATTTCATTCTGGCTGTGGTCATCTCTGCAGCTTGGGCGGTAGGGAAAAATAATACTCTGTAACACTGAGTTTTGTTTGGGGAATAGGACTTCTGACCGTGGTTTCTCTTGGGATACCTTTAATTTTGGCACAAAACACAAGTTACTCGCTTCCCACGAGAGGGCACTAAGGTGTGTGCTTGTGCAAAACAGAAGTGGGCTCTTGAGCCTCTCTAAACATTCTAGGAGCTGAAAAAATAAGAATCAAGATCTTGATGCAGGTCCTCATTTAAGGAATTTCTTTTCATGAGAGAGTCAGCACAGTTCTTTTTTTTTCTCCTGTTCCTACATTGCCTTCCCCATCAGCAGTGTGGTGTTAAAACCCTGTTCCTGCATGCTGGAGGCAGGTAGCTGGCATGGTCTGACTCTGCTGACCAGCTACATCTGATTTGTGAGCAGGCAGAAAAACTGCAGCCAGATGTGCAACCTAGAAGGGCCTCTTCCTGAAAGAAGCCCTTGGAGAAGATGCCCATCTGCAGCCTAGTGCTGTGGGCCCTGTTCTGTTCCACAGCCCTCATAAGAACTTATACTGGAAACAAAAGACCTTGAGAAGTCTGGAAACAGCTCAGTTGGTAGATTTGAATCCTGGTCAATCTTTCTATAGATTTTACTGATGTTTAATGTGTCTTTTCTTGCTCTTTTCCACAGAGATATCTTAAAAATAAAGATTTGGAGTCATTAAAGGAGTCTGCAAAAGCACAGTTTAACCAGGTGAGACAAACATTGCTGAGGCATTGGAAATGGTGAATGACAAAGTGTGTGTAAAGGCACTTGCAGGCAGAGGAAGGTGGAAGAGCAGTTTTTAATAGCCGAGTCAGTGCCTGAGCGTGTGCTGCTTTGAGACAAGAGAGGGCAGCACTGGACTGAACATACTTCTGTTCTTTAGGAAATCCTGGAAATTATCTGCAGGCCTGATGGAAGCTTGAAGTCTCTGCTTACAAAGTTTCTTGGTGAGAAGCAACAGTCAGAGCTTATCCAAGTGCTGAACATGCAGGTGGATGATGTGGTACTGCTGGCAGCTGGTGAACACAAGCAAGTGGTAGGAAGCACTTCTCGGGTGTCTGTGGGAATTGAGTGTTGCTGATGATGGCTTTGATGTTATCTGACTTTAGTCTAATTCTTATTAAGAGGTCATACTCCAATTCTGTGTTTCTCTAGAGCTAAAGCTATAGGAACAGCAAATAATGCATGAAATGTACCTATTGCTTTTATTTCCCTCAGTCAGATTCTGGGAAGAGCTCCTAACTGAAATGAAGGCTGGAATATAAAACAGGAAAAGATCAGTGCCTCCTTTTCTCTCACCTTAAGTTTTAAAGGGTCAAACAGAGATGGAGAACAAGGTCAAGTGGGTAATTTTGTTCCCCATAAGCAGATGAGAGTGAAGCACAGCTGCTTATTAACAGCAGTGTTGGGAGATTCTGTCCCTACCCTTCTCTGTATTCTTGCCAGGAGTGTTGCCTTCCAACCATTGGTTTATGCTGAGGTGTCATGCTTTGCTTAAGAGCCAAAATTCTGTCATATTCTCTTTCTGTGCCTTCATTTTGCTGTCTGCGAGGTGTGGATCTTCCCTGTTCCCCCAGTTAATCCATATTTGTGTAGAGCTTGAGGTTAGTCTAGGAGAAATCTGTGAGGATGGGACATCTGGCCAAAAAGGACCTTTCCAACTCCTTGCTTGCCTTTCTTTGTCAAACCCTGGAGCTGCTGCTGCCTCCGCAGGAAAGTGATATCTCTTGGGAGACAAGGCAAAAGTGTTTACAGCAACAGTGCATTACAACTGATGCTGTTTCTGATACTACCTTTATGAGACACCCTTTCCCTGGTCAGTGTTTGAGTGTCTTCCCTGTCACTAAAATTGCCCTGTCTCATTCTCTCCCTTTTCTGTTGCAGTGCTCTGCGTTAGGAAGCCTCCGATTGGAGAGCGCTGATCTCCTTGAGGCAGCTGGACTGGTGCTCCGTGATCCTACAGCTTTTCACTTTCTGTGGGTGGTGGATTTTCCACTTTTCCTCCCAAAGGAAGAGAATTCCACTGAACTCGAATCTGCTCATCACCCCTTCACTGCCCCTCATCCTTCAGATACCAGCCTTCTCTATTCTGATCCCACAAAGGTAACTAACTTCATGCCTGCTATGCTGGCTCTTTTTCAGCCATGTGTCCTGGAAAACTGGGCAAGTAGCATCTGTTTTTACTGTAAAAAGAGGTGTTTCAAGGAGCTGACTGTATATTGTACACATCTGTTTGGAAGAAATGGCTTCCAGATTACTTAGGGTGGCAAATCACGGAACGTTAGGGATTGGAAGGGACCTCAGAAGCTCATCCAGTCCAATCCCCCTGCTGGAGTAGGAACACCCAGATGAGGTTACACAGGAAGGCGTCCAGGCGGGTTTTGAATGTCTGCAGAGAAGGAGACTCCACAACCTCTCTGGGCAGCCTGGGCCAGTGCTCTGTCACCCTCACTGAGAAGTTTCTTTTCAAATTGAAGTGAAACCTCCTGTGTTCCAGCTTGTGTCCGTTACCCCTTGTCCTATCATTGTTTGTCACCGAGAAGAGCCTGGCTCCATCCTCGTGACACTCACCCTTTAAATATTTATAACCATGAATGAGGTCTCCCCTCAGTCTCCTCTTCTGCAAACTAAAGAGCCCCAGCTCCCTCAGCCGCTCCTCGTAAGGGAGATGCTCCACTCCCTCCATCATCTTTGTAGCCCTATGCTGGACTCTCTCCAGCAGTTCCTGTCCTTCTTGAACGGAGGGGCCCAGAACTGGACACAATATTCCAGATGCGGTCTCACCAGGGCAGAGTAGAGGGGGAAAGAAGGGAGAACCTCTCTGCCCTACAACCACCCCCCTCCTGATACACCCCAGGATGCCATTGGCCTTCTTGGCCACAAGGGCACAGTGCTGGCTCATGGTCATCCTGCTGGCCACGTGTTGCCTGCACAAAAGGGGCTTACAGGAAACAGTTAAGCAGAGGAGTCTTATATTCTGACCCATCCCATGTTGCTTTGGGTTTTGATCAACTTAACAAAAGGATTTGTACTGTTCCCACCTCTAGCAGCAGTCTGTGCTTCTGATAGGATTGGTACCTGAACTGCAAGGTACCACTGAGCAGTGTTGTAGTATGTCATGGCTTCATTCCTGGGGCCTTTGCTGGTTCTGTGCACATTAGTGTTAAATGTAGCTGTGCCCCAGCCTTGCCAAGGTGCTTGTTCATTTCTTTCTGCAGGTCCGTAGCCAGCACTATGACCTTGTGCTGAATGGCAGTGAAGTTGGAGGTGGCTCCATCAGAATTCATAGTGCAGAACAGCAGCGTTTTGTGCTGGAGAAGGTGCTGAAGGTAACGCCTACGCTAACATCCTCTTGGAGATTTAAGTGACTCCTTAATTTCAACAGCCACTTCAAATTCTGAAAGGAACACTTGCGTGCTTCTCAGAGAAACACAATTCCTAGCCTTGAGTGATGGATGACTTCATCATACCTTCATCTGCGTTGTTTACCCACTGACACTTGTTATGTGATTTTGCAGGAGGATTCTGAGGTGCTTTCCCATCTGCTTGAGGCTTTGGAGTTTGGAGCTCCACCTCATGGAGGAATTGCTTTGGGTGAGTGCTCTCTAGCTCTCCAGGATGCAGGTGTCTTGTCACTTGGTTTGTTTTGGTTTTGTTGTTTTTTTTATAATAGTTCCCAGGAACAAGTGTTATTATGTTTGTTAGCAAAAGTCTTGTCGTCTCCTCACAGAGAGGACTTCTGGTGTTGCTCTTTGGCACACCAAGGTGGTAACGCTGGGCAGGCTTACACTGCTTCCATCTCTGTAGCTGCTTTATGGAAGGAAACAGATGTCTTGTCACCAAGTGCAGAATGTTTTGGTGTTCTTTCCCAGTGTGTCATAGTGTGGTTTAGCTCTTCTGCAAGGACCAAATCACATGGTTGGTGGCTCTAGGGATGATCCTTATGTGCTCTTCTACAAATGGCATATTCATTAAGAATAAGTCATCTTTATTCTCGTTCCTGTGCAGCCAGGACAGGATCCCTGTACTGCCTGCTTGAAGGCCTGGGGCAGCTTGGTACTTGGTGTTTCATGCCTTGGGTCGCTGCCACAGCCTTGCCCTCTGCTTCAGTCTCACTTCCCTTCTTCCTTTCCTGTTTTGCTCACTAATTCAGATAATATCAGGATTTTTAATAGAGCCCTGCAAGTTTGTTTTATAAAAACAAACAACCCCCCCCAGCAAAACGAACAAAAAACCCTATAAAAAACAACGGTAGCATTTTGACCTGTGATCTAGTGTGACTCCCCTCCATCCAGTCACCCAGGGGCTCTTGTTCTTTTTTAATTCCTCGTAGTTGTTGTAATCCTTCAGAACTGGCTGATCAAGAGCTGTGAGCAGTTAAGCAGAATCCTTGGTGTGTTGCAAAACTTCCTGTAATATTGAAAAGCTTTATTTTGCTAGACATTTCTGCTCTTCAGGCAAGTCTGTTACTTGTTGAGATTAATTTTTCCCCTTACTTGTTTCAGTTTTATTCTTCAATGTTAGTAATATTATCTACTCCATCTTTCTGATTCCTCTGAATCAGACGCAGTAACTTAAGTGCACTGATTTGTTTTCTGCTTCTAGGACTTGACAGATTGATCTCTCTCATCGTTGACGCTCCAAGTATCCGAGATGTCATTGCTTTTCCTAAATCCTTCAGAGGACGGGACCTGATGGGCAATGCTCCAGACTATGTCACTGCAGAAGACCTAGAGCCATATCACATCCAAGTTTCCTGGCCTCTTGCAGAAAAAGAGGCAAAGAAAAACTGACCTAGTCAGTGATGTAAGCTGATCAGTTTAACCAGAGGTGGTTACAGCTTTTAAATACTAGAATTCACTTCAGAGAACATCAACTATTACGGGAGGGTGGGAGGCAGTACAGCCCCACTGTACCATGCAGTTTCGTGATTGGACAGGAAATAGATAGGAGAACTCCCCCATAGGAATGCACCTTTGGCTTGGTAATGGGAAGGAGAAGTAGAAAAGCAAAAGAAAATGTTATTTTAGCATAGGATATTGAGGCTGTTGGCGTTGAGGTGTCGTAATTGAGAGGAAGATGGGATCTGGTTTTTTCCACTCCCCACCATTTACATGTCCCTTGTAAAGCACTTCTCCCGTCTGGAGGAGATAGCGTCAGCTTCACTGCCAGGAAGGTTTGTATTCCTGATGATCATTGAATCTGGTAGCTGAGAACTGTTAAGATAAAGCAGTGCTGTGCTGGGCCAGAGCTCTGGACACTTCACAGGAAAACTTCAGTGCAGACAGCAGCTTGTCTAGTGCTGGAGAATACAAGATCATGCAGAACTTGCCACAGAGTGTTCATATTCAGGTGTGTTCTCCCTTCAAAGAGGAGGAGAGTAGCATTCATGACATTTGCAGCAGCTGTCCTCATAATACTTGTCAAAGAGATGGTGGTCTGGTTTTGGGGCCTGTGGTCCTGGTGCTTTTCAGCATGCTAATTCTGAAGTTTGTGTGTTTGTAAATAAAGTTTGTCCATCTATGGGTTTTGTCTGAGCTTTGCTTTGGGCTTTCTCTAGAAGAGCAAGCTGCCAAGTTTTTCCTTTGTGATCCCTCCAGAAGATGACAAGAAATCCAGGACAGCATAGCAGGGTTGCCCATCTTCTGTGAATTCTACCCAGTCCTGCAAACCTGCTGCTACAGTGGCAAGTGATGCAGCGGCAAGTTCCTCACAAGTAACTGCTAATTCCTGTGCCATACCAGAACAGCCACAGCGCAGGAGCAGCTCTGTACTGAGCAGAGCATGGTCTCTAACAGCATCCACTTGGCTCTGCTCTGTAGTGCATTGCAAGCCCTCTGCAGAGGCCCTCCAGTTGGTTTTCTTAACTGTTCAAGTTGAAGAAAGAGAATTGGTGGGAGGAAAGGAAGAAGGTGAAGGAGCTGAGCAAAAGAGAAGGAAGAGATTACCTGAATAAGCTAAGAAGGTGGTGTAAAGGAAGAAAAGAGAGCTCCTGTGTCCATTCCCAGGTGGGACACAGGAGGAGGTAAGGACAGGAGGGAGACTGCAATTCTTGTCTGAACTGATGCTGATCTCCAGCTTTCTGCAGGAGATCCTATCCTGCAGATTCTGGACATCTACAAGGGTTCTCAGTCTCCACTTCGTGGGATAACATTACACGGTGGTACATACTTTTATTTAAATACTGGACTGTCCTCTTGATAAGAAACAGCAGGGGAGGTTGCTCTTAAGTTTGTGGTTGGTTGGGGTTTTGGTTTTTTAGGTTTTTTGAGTATTTTATACAGGCTAAAAGTACTGTCCATAAACAAGTAGCAGTAGAGCTGACTTACTGCTGCATTGCAGATTTTAAGGTGATGGAGTCATATGTGTTAAAGAAAACGTAAATCCTTTCTTCTCTCACATTATGATTGTTGTAATCGGTCTTGGAGCATGGTTGAATATTACTTAAAAAGAAAACCAACAAAAACCCAAGCAGAATCTTGGATCTGTATTCACATCCTTTCTAGCCCAACACTGTGAATTCCTTAATTTCTTTCCTTGTATGAGCTGTTCATTCTTATCTCTGAAATCAGTTCACCTTTGTTTTACTTTCTATTCCTGAGCAGAAGCTGTCAGTACTGAAGAGAGGATCAGTTTTCAGAGAGAAGCTGAGCTGAAAATTGGATCCCTATGCAGATCTGTATTAAAAACGGGGTTTTTTTGTTTTGTTCTGTTGGGTTTTGCGTGGAGGAGAGACCCTGTGAGAATTATACCAGATATTTTTGTTCCCTTCCCTTGTAAGTAATGATATGGAATACAGCCACTACAATGCTTGATAATCAGACTGCTTTTTTTAGACCGTGTTGGATTTTGTTACTTAGTTTCTTTACTGGTAGTGAGATTTGCGTGGAATTTGCTTGAGGATCATCTGTGTTCCTAAAGCAGGGATGTCAGACGCTTGTTTGAGGACATGGAGTCACAATAAATAGCAGTTATTCTGAAAAGTTCTTCACTCCCCCAAGACTGTTTTTTTTACAGGAGACGTAAACATAATGTACTGAACTCTTTTATTTGAACTGTGAAAGAAGGGGTACAGCAGCATTTGGTTAGTAACTGTTTGCAAAAGCAAATCCTGTTCGCATCTGAAGAGTCCCAGTTCTTTAAATTAGGATGATCATTAAATGTTCAGAGGGTTACTGATGCTCTAAGAGGCTTAGGCAAAAACACGTGAGGAAGCTGTCTGCGAGGCATACGCATCCCTCTTGTGCAAGCTGTTTTGTGTGATGTTTGTTTACCCGTTGCAGTTACAAGTGTGTGACACAGCTGTGATTAGCTGCAGTCGAAAAAAAATGCAACAAAACGTGTCATCTGAGCTGCTGCAGTCCCACCACAATTAGGTCAGGGGAAAAGATGTATCCCAAAGATACGCAGGCTATTTGTGCTTGGATTTGTAAAGGAAGATGGCTTTACAAGCGTGCGAATTTGCCAGTGGTTGTGTGAAAAAGACAATTGTTTTGGTTTTTATAGACCATTTAGGAAGGTTTCACTTGGGCCTGCGGGAGCCTGATCTGTGGAAAGCCACTTCTAAGCCACACTCGAGACCAATGGGATGAGGTTTGATATGGCCA
>NW_010164664.1:0-22964 GCF_000695765.1 Mesitornis unicolor | reverse complement strand
CTTGGGGCACTCCACTAGTTACAGGCCTCCTCTCTCTCTGTCTCCTTAGCCCCTGGGGAAACATTTAATGAGCTTTATCAAGCACCAGCATATCTGCACAGGAAAAAGGCAGAGGAAAACAGGCTTCCATAGAGGGACCACAGCATCAGCTGATTAGCTGTGTGTCACAGGTCCTATGGATTATAAGGATGGTCTGTATCCATGGATGGGGATCCTTACTTTTGCTCACCAACCTTATCTTGACTTTCTCCATGAAGAACCCAGAGGCTGGGATCTGTGGTGTGTTGACAACTAAGATGTTTCTAAAAAATCCCTGATGTAAGGCACGATGTATAGAATCAGATTGGTTTGGGTTGGAAGGGATCTTAAAGACCATCAAGACTTGTGTTTAATTGTCCTGAGCTAGCAAAGGCTTTTACCTGGATGAAAGGCTGATTTGGGCTGATGGACTGTCCATGCATACCGAAATACAGGGTCCAAGGTTCCGTACACAAGATATTTCTGTGAATGTTAGAAACTCTCATGCTGTATCAGTAACATGCCTGCAACTCTGGAAAATAAGACAGCTAATTATACACAAGATATCCAAATACTGGAATATGAAGATGACTGGAGTGTAAGGCAGGGTTTATCAAAAGTCTATTGCAGGCAGATGCTCTGCAGACTTCAATGAATACTTTGCATTTCGGCTCTTTTCAAATGCAGCTCTGTAAACAGTGAATAGTCCCACTGTTAATGACTGGCTTGCCGTATTTATAGAAAGCCAGATGTTATTTAGCTATGGTGAGATTTAACAAGCAGTCTAAGAACTGAAAGATTGGGCTTTTTTTAAAGAAAAATTTTCCCAGCAACTAAATCATTAAAGTTCTGTTGCACCAACAACCCCAAATGACAGGGCAGCCACTCAAGTCTCAGCGGCACCAGCACAACACAGGACAAGGAGGTGATACTTTTTTTCTAAAATAAGTTACCTGATGGGGAAAAAAGGAGACCTGAGTTCAAATAGAAACAAATGCTCTTCCCCTGCAGTGATTCCTTATACGTTAATCCGTCGCCTTTCCTGTTCTTGTCTGCTTTGAGCACAAACTTTCCAAATGGAGGAAGCACTTTCACAACAGATACAGAGCAGTATCAGGGCAGGTTGAGGCTCTATTTTTGGCCATGTAATTTTTGGCATTGCTGAGATACTGGTAATAACCATAGACCTCTTTCCACCAATCCCACTGAATGTGATTGCTCCCACTCTATTTGCCAAGAGCAGGATTTTGGGTGTTTGGTGCCTGTGTCACATTCGCCCTTCTTCCAAGCACCTAGTGGTGAGCCTTGAAACAGAGATGAAGGAGAGCAAAGAAAGATGAGGTATGGGGTCTGCCTGTTTCATTCCCCCCCACTTCATTGAAAATGATTGCTCAACAAAAACAGAGATCTGCTGGCTCTGGCCTGGACTGGCTCTTCGTGCTGGATGTTGCTTTGATAAATGCTGATGACAGACTGATGAATACCAACTATTAAAACTCTAAATCTTGGTATTCAAACATCTCTTTTAAACGAAGCAAGTCCTGAGGGCCCCGACCCTACAGGACAGGATTTTCTTTACCTTTGCAATCTGCAGAAGAGATGGCGAGGCTCTGCCCAAGCAGTGTTTTCTTCACAATGCTGCGGTCTTCCCAACATAGCGTTGCTTAACCCCCTCTGCTGAGGCCAGAGCTAACTCAGGCAGCTTTCCAAAACCCCTGTTCAGCCTTATTTGGGGGGCAGAATCACTCTCTTCCATACTAGAAAGCCTATTAGTTCTCCCCTGCCTTCTACCCCTGGGAAGCAAGAGGCTGAGGGGTCTCACCACTACTGACATTGCACTACCAGAACGTTTCCTCTCCCCTTGGAGACTGCAGGAAATTTGGCTTTTCAGGCAAAAAACCCAGCCTTTTGTTCATCATGATGAGGAACCCTGCTCTGGTTAAGAAGGGGCTTTCATTTTTAAAAGAGCTGAATTTTCTATGGAGAGGAGCTATTGACATTTACTGGCTGCTGCAAGGCTCTTTATGGCAGATTGGGCTCTCTCGTTTGTTAGTTTTTCTGTTGCTCCCTCTAAGAGGTCCTGCACAAATATGTTTGTGGCATTTTGTCTCTGCCGTGAGCCTTCCATACTGTAAACATCGCTGCTTTATTCTCAGTCAGCATCAAGAAGGGTACATGTAGAAATACAGCTCCCTCCTTTCACAACCTCGAGCTGATTTTTTCCCTTCGCCAAAGAAATGTTCCAGCGGATATTAGTGCGAGACTGACAAGGCTGCCTTTATTTTTTTAGATTTACACTGAATGAGGCAGAGATCCTTACCTCGATTCTGTAACGTACATAACTCACACAATCAGTGCGTCAGCCTGGGTTTAAAGAAAATACATGATCACATCTCCTAGGGGATCTTGAAGCACGAGCTAGAAACGGTGGGCCATCTGTCCCCAGATGAGGGAGTAACCCGATGACAGGAGCTGTGTTTGCCCTACTGCCTTCAACGTCTCATTTTGCAGCCTGTCTTTTCTTACTCTTTTCCTCTGTTCCTTCAGGTTGTGGCATTCGGGCTTTTTGTTCGCTCCTTCGGTAGGTAGAGTACGTCAGTGTCTCTTAACACTACCTCTACCCTGTAGCAGAAGGGTGTCAAACAGTGGCCAACCTCTTTCGGTTCAAAAGGCGCCGTACTCCATTAAATGATGGGTTCACTCTGCAGGTGAAGGAAAATAGTTCAGAGACCGAAAGGAAGCAAAGCAAGGAAATATCATAAATTTGGAGCTGAAGAGCCTGCTGCCCTGATCAGCAGAAGAGAGCTTCCCTTGTCAGGCAGCAAGTCATCAGCTGACAGGTCCATAACAGCAGCTATTAGCCATTTGTCCTCCTTTTCCCTCACCTTCTCCCCATTTACGCCTACTGGCTTTGCTGTGCGGTGCAGAGGAGTCGCAGGCAGATGAACCTGTTGTTGTTAAGAGCCTGGTTTCCAATCTCAAAACCCTCTATTCGTGCACCCACATCTGCACTTAGACCTAAAATTGGCACTTGACACCCACTGAAGGAGGTAAGTGCCGACAAGCTTTCTGAATCGCTAATCAGTGTGCAGGTGTTTAATTGCTGAATTAAGAACCTGATCTTGAAAACTGCTCTGAGTGTCTGTATTTCTGTAACCAACTTTAATACTGCCTTTGGAGTTTCTTCATGGGAAAAAAAGTCTATCTGGCTCCACAGGGCAACCACCACAGTTTTTAAGTACCAAGCTCCATTGCAGTGCCTCTACCTAACACCAAATTCCCATCCCATTTTCCTCAGGTGTTCTCCTTTCTGCCTGCTCGGATCCAGAGGTGGAAATGACAAAGGGAATAACCAAGAGCAACTTAAACCTCTCCTAACTTCCTTCCTATGGGTTCCCGTGCTTCCCAACTTACATAAAAGTTGAGGGGAGATGTGTACTGGAGAAGATGCAGGTGACTTGGATTCATACCTCTGTTACTAATTCAGGGGGGTTTTTCAGCTGCTCACAGTGGCTCATTTTTGATGAGAGAATGGAAATGGTATTTGAGCAATCAACTTATTTTTTCTTAATTCAAAGAGAAGACAGTAAGAGTATTCATGGTTGAAATGAAAGCTGGAAGAAGTCAACTGAGTAAGGCGTAAGATTTTTTAATGGCAAGAGCTGGTGAGCAGCAGACATGCCAGAAAATACTGTAACTCATTTTAAATGTATATAATCAGGACTATTGATCTTCATGGAAATTATGTTTTAGATAAAGAAAGGTTGCCAAGCTCACTGACAACAGTAGCAGGGTGAAATTTGCTGCCCTATGTTTGAAAGCAGCTCAGTGGATGGTACTGGCTCCATTCTGGCTTTCAGCTCCATCAGTTTAGCTCTCCACTGTAACAGACAAATGAATCCGGTCCAAAAATGTTTAACAAAGAGAAAAGCCCAACTCACCATTAAATTGCATGGTTTGCAACACCTCTCTGGAACCAAACTTGATGATCTGTCCATGGAAGTTGGTTTGTCTAAAGATAAACTTGTCTGGAGACATTTGTTGTTAACAGGAAGTTTTTCATTTGATTCATGTGACCCAAAAGCCAATAAGAATAAAGCAGAAGGAGGGAAGAAAGTTTTTAGAGAGGATGATGGTGATGTAAGTGAAAGTTGTGCTACAACAAAAATGTAAAAATAGCTGAATGTAATCTCATGGTTCAGAGAAAAAGGGTTTTTTTTCCAAGTATCTTTTTTCAACTGAAGGAACCAACAAGGTTTTGCTGGCATGGAATAAGCCCATTAAGGGAAAACTAAACTCCAAATGCCAGAGAGGGTTTTTTTTCCAAGTATCTTTTTTCAACTAAAGGAACCAACACAGTTTTGCTGGCATGGAATAAGCCCATTAGGGGAAAACTAAACTCCAAAAGCCAGAGATGCGAGTTAAAATATCCATTTATCTTTGCACATTCCTATACCAGACTTGTGCTTTGTATGTTGATGCGTATCGTAAGTTAAACCAAAAAAAAACCCATTAAGGGAAAACTAAACTCCAAATGCCAGAGATCTTTGCACATTCCTATACCAGACTTGTGCTTTGGATGTTGATGAGTATCGTAAGTTAAACCAAAAAAAAAACCCCTCACAAAGCACACTAAGTACTGATATAATATTGGCCATTGCTGGCCCATAATGCCAATCGCCTGCAGAAAAACAATACCATTCTGCCTCAGCATTTCCTTTCCACCCCACGCACGTAAGCCCAAGGTTGACAGCAACCATGTCAGTAAGTGCCCAGACTTCAAAGGCTGTCAGTAATCAATGTTCTTGGATTCATTGCAGACTGAAAACAAATGGAGGTAATTTACATACTTCGATTTATGCACGCACTTAAACTTTCCCAAATGAAGCAAGAACTAAGGCTGCAGAATCCAAGACCTCTGCAGATGGCCCAGCCAGCAGTTAGAGATGTTTTCTTTGTGCCTAACCCAAATTCCTCGTTGCAATTTAAACCTGTCACTCCTTGTCCCTTCCACCATACATAGGGCAATCTCCTCACTATTAACGTCAACTATCATATCTGGCCCCAGGTCACAACTTGAACACAAGACATGAGAAGGAAACATAGGTCCAAACTCTGATCTCAGTCACTTTTTCAAGCAACATCACTATCAGCTTCAGACAATTACTGCAGATTAATTGCAAGTGATAACAGCTGGCTCATGGTCCAAATGTTCCTAACACATGAAATAGCTCTTATAGCAGAGGGTCTTCCTCCACCAGATCACGTTTGGCTCTATTTTATATTCTCTTCTGACCTTCTCTTTCCTTTTCAAGCACAAGTCCTTTTTTCTTTTTTAAGAAATGTCCTTCCAATGCCACTGTACCATGCTTTACTATTTTGTACAATTGCCTTTCTAAGGAACGGTCAATAAATCGCCACTGCTATTACAGATAATTCTTCCCATCCTATACAGCTCCTGCTCAAGGTCTCCAAGGATTTCCTCATCTGCGCAACTCTGCTCATCCTTTCAGCCACCCACAGCTCCCTCCTTTTACTCTTTTCTTCTCGTGCTGAGTCTGCACTCCATTTCTGAAATGACTCCAGGAGATCTCCTGAATGGAAAAAATCACCAGCAGATGGCAGTTGCATTTGAAGGAGAAACTGTGAAAAAGCATCGAGCCTCTGCATGGCATGGCTCCAAAGATTGGTGCCAGTCTTCCTTGACTTCTGATCGACCTCTGAGATATAATCCTAATTTCAGCTGCTAGACCCACGATTTTGAACCGAGTCACCCCTTATCACACAAAATAGACTAGATGAAATTATACAGGGCTAAATTCACACTCCTCTAATTTCTTTCTATGTAAACTGCCCCCCTCTTCCTCTCGAGGATCAGCTGCGTGTTTCCTACATTGCGGTATGCTCTTGGCGGTAGCTTAGCACCCCAAGACAGCCTTAAGTAATTGTTTTTCCCCTTGCTTTAAAGGTACCTTTAGTTGTAATAGCAATGAGTAGTATGTATTCTTGTAATAGCAATGAGTAGTATGTATTTTTGTAATAACAATGAGTAGCAAGTAGTTTTTACAGGGCCTTGTGGCTCCTCTCTACTTTTCTAAAGTTTTTGATTTTGTTTTTGTTTCAAAATACAAATAACAAGTACGTTACCTTCATTAACACAGACTATCCCATTTTGCTGATATATATATTATATTATGTTATTATTTTATATTATTCCAAGTTATTCTAGATCTTTGTGGCTACTTATTTTCTAATAATTTTTCAAGAGAGTACAGAACCCTTCTTTATTGTATGAAACTCACTTTTCTGCACGGTACTTCTTGTTTAAGTTTACCTCAACCTTACCTTATACCCATTTCCCTTTTCTGAAAGTTTGGGAGCAGAGATATCATCTATTCTCTTTATTCCTTCCATAGGCACATTTCTCTCTCCAAGCTGCTCAGTGAAGACTCAGACAGTGACTAATTCAACCTGGATCCTCTGGAGCTTTGATGTGCTGTCAGAGCAATGGGAAAGCCATGGCTAATCTGAATTTGGTAAGGGATTTAATATCAAGCTCAGATGAAATAAATCAAATGGAAAAAAGATGGCATCAAGCACACATGGTGGAGAGATCATGGGGGGTTAATTGGCAACCATTCCCTTTGATCACGATCCAAGCGTCGTTGGACCTAAAAGCCAGATGTTTGGTTTGTTACCTTCGGGATGCGTAGTCATTAAAAAATAAAGAAGTCATGATTTTTTAAATGCTACCTGTAATGCAAGAACTTTTAAAACTTTCTTTGTAAAAGTCTACTCAAAGGCCTTTGAAATCAAGGAGGCCACAGATGAGGTGGATTTAATAGATTATTTGGGTTGTATGCGCCTTTTCTACATCAAAGTTCTCTTTAAATACTAAAACACTGACTATTTTAATTCTCTTTGTTTCATTTTTTTTAAGCTTAACTATTATTGTCAGTAAGGAACTTTTTAAAGCACACATGTGGTAGCACACACCTAATTATATTCCAAGGACAGACATGCAGGAAGAAAATCTGCCTTGTGGCCCACTGGCAGCATTTCTGTGCTGCCTTCCACACGCTGTGTTGTGCTTTCCTTTAAATTACTCATGTTGCTTGGTCCTGGTTTTCAGCCCTTTTTACACTTGAAAATTCAGTCATTACCACAGCAACTTGTATTCTTCTATAGGAAAAAATAGATGTTTTTGATTGTAGGATAAGAACTAAACCACTGCCGCAAGTATAATCAGATCCAGTCCAATGAAGCAAGATGCAAAGGAGCCTCTTGCCGGAGATGTATATTAGACATCCTGTTTTGCTTTTTCAAGTAGCTCCAATTTGAAGCAACTAAACACACTTGTCAGGCTAAATATAAGCAATTGCATACAATTTTCTTCTCTGGTTTTAGAAATACCAGAGCACTGACCACGGTCACTCCATATTTGACTTCAGAAGGACCCAACTGTTGGTGGATCCAAGCCAGGCCAGACTTGCAACCAAAAAAATTAATTAAAAACCAAAATTAATTAAAAATTCAGGACGAACTTGTGACTTCGATAATCAATTATAAATAAAACCTGTACAATGCATCTCTAAAATAGAAAAATTTTAAGTCTTTTGATCAGATACTTACAAACCAGCTCATATTAGACTGAAAATAAATGCTCGTTCTCCATAAAAACCCCTTCTAGAGATTTGGGGGTCTGAACATGTGTAAATTTGGGTGGACACTCCAAATTTTTGTGCCATATTTTTGTAATGCTCAGACAACTCTTAGACAAACCTGGATAATCATCCAAGCTTCTGGTGCTCATCTGAACCGAAGTACCCGAACCATTTAGATGTTTCCTCATCATTAATCATTTCTACACCAATGTTAATTGTCTATACAACGCATGGAATTGATAGTACATCAAGGACAGCCTGCCTGCTGTGTAGCTGGCTGGGGACACCACCACTTTGCCATTCTCATTACCATTCTTATCAGACCAGACACGAAATAAAAGCAGTGACACTTCCCCCCAACCCAGCACGGTCTGTTTTGGGCGCAAGTCAGACCAGATCGTTACCGACAAGAGAGAAAATGGACTCAACTGGCATCACAACAGAAGTCCACAGACAGCATTTTTTTCTCTTTTAATTATTAGCTTCAAAAGATAAACACAGGGACATTAAGGCAGGCTTAGAAGATGCAGCACAACACCTTTATGCACGCTCTCACCACGGGGACCAATTTGCAAAAATTAATACAAACTGGAGACAAAATATTAATATTCAACTGATGTAAAAGCAAAAATCACACTGAAATGAAGAAAGGACAATAGGATTGTTCCTTTGCTGCAAAGAAAGTGCCTCACTAGCATCATGAATCACACCCAAATTAGTCCAGGCTCACACAACTACATCAGCTCAGCAGCCAGCACAGCAACCCAGCGTGTCATACACCTAGAATTACAGCCTCCACAGACGTGCACATCTGGAAGATGCTTTAGAAGATCACACTTTAAGTGATCTGCTCAGCAAGTTAATAGCATCTTAACCCAGATCATGCATTTCTCACTGTTCATGCCCCTCCTGTCTTCCCCAAGCTATCTTGGAGGAAGTGAATCCACAGCAGCTTCCAGTTTGAAACTCATCTTTCACAGCTGGGCGTGGAGGGGGGCTCTGCTTACATCCGGACCTGGCCAGTGTTGGGTTTCCCCCACATGCATTTTGTCCCAAAACTCCTCTGCTTTTGCCAACAATCTCAAATCATCATTCCCCAAACCAGTTCAGTCCAAATGGGCTGGAGCAGCAGAGACTGACCAGGTAAAATGGGTTAACCTCAGTCTGTTTGTTTTACTAAAAAAAAAAAAAGTAATACTAAAGCAAATAGCAGGCTGTTGCTACTGGTACCATTCTAGAGGCACGGGGATGCATTTGAGGGACCACAAGAATAGAGCTACAGACAACCTGAACACATCAACACCATCTTGTCACAAGACTGATGAAATCCCTGTAATTTTGGACAGGCTGTTCTAAGCTTCAGGTTTGCGTCACTTTTCCCTACCCCTTGCCTCCTGTACTAAATCAAGTATCCAGGTCATGGTAGCAGCTTTTATTTAGATGCTTTAAAGGGCTTTGAAGCTCTCTTTTTTTAAATCTATCCCAAATTTTGGGAAGGTTCATCTCATTTGCCACAGTTTAATAGCAAGCCAGCAAACTTTGCAGCCCTGAAGCTGGAGTTCCTCTGATGTTCCACCTGTGGTGCTGGTGGCTGTTCAACAAGTAGCTAAGTGCATCGTTATCCCCAGCCTGGGACAAATCCCAGCTCCAGTGTACCATGTATTTATCAGCAGAGATTTTAGGTCTATTTTTATGTATACCTCTCAAACAAAGGTTCAATCCACCCACTAATTCTGCTTAGAAGGAAACCCTTATCAGCATCTGCTCCGAGAAATGCCTATGTGTCAGGCATCTTAGCCTGTGGCTCCACAAGAGGGAAAACCTTTATTCACTAACCAGTCAAAAATGGCACCGAGCCCAGAGTCCTTAACTGCCTACCTGCTGGTCCGTGCTCACAAAACCGAAATAAACTCACCCTGAAAAAAAACCACAGACCCACATGGGGATAGGTCTGACCCTATGCAACTATTCGCTGGATTCTGTGCTGTCTGTCCTCATTAAACCAGCATAATCGTGGCCTCATGTTCCCCAGTTGATTTAAGGAAAATGTAATCCTACATGTGGCAAGGAGATCCTACAGCACGGTGACTTGGTCCAAATAAATGAAGTCACCACTCCACTTACCTGCCAAGATTCGCTACAGTCAGAGAGAGGTGGATGATTTTGATTTCCAGCAGGATATACCTGCTTCCTTCCTTTGATTAAATCTCTCATCTAGCACATGCCTAAAGTTTGTGTGCTGTGATTGTCCCCCTTTGGGACATGCAGTAGGAATCACTGTCTGAAAAACACTTGGAAAGCTAAGGGTGAGCAGAAAGGGTAGTATGGAAAGGTAAAATGCCCTCTCCAAGGCATCTAGGAAATTGATAACTGCCAAGTTATTGCCTGTCTTCTCTATTCCCTCCTGCCACCTTTCAGCATGAATCAGCCATCTGGCTTTCCCTTTGCTCGTGCTTTGCTCCACCACGTGTGCAGAGCTATATTTAGAGAGAAATTACCTCAGACCCATCCGGCCAAACAGGCAGCAAAGGGGCTGCTGGAGACATTGCTCCTGCATGAGGGGATAGGGACAGCAACGCTGACACCACTGCTGGGCACGGTCCATCTGTGACATACAGCCTCACCAATGCCTCTCCTAGAACCACAGAATGGTTTTGGTTGGAAAAGACCTTTAAGATCGTCAAGTCAATCATCAAACCAGCCCTAAGTCAGCCTCTAGACCACATTCTTAAGCACAACATCTACTTGTTTTCTAAACACCTCCAGGGATGGTGACTCCACCACCTCCCTGGACAGCACGATCCTGTGCTTGACCACTCTTTCAGTAAAGAAATACCTCCTAATATCCAACCTAACCCTCCCCTGACACAACTTAAGGCCATTACCCCTTGTCCTATCCCTAGCTAGGAGGGAGAAGAGACCAGCCCCACCTTGCTACAACCTCCTTTCAGGTAGTTGTAGAGGGCGATAAGGTCTCATAACGTGCATGGTTATGCGACAGAAAGCAGTGTGGTATCTGATGTAAAAGCTAACTGCAATAAAATATAGGGGGGGGGAAATGGCAAGAAAGGGCTGCTGCTGTTGTGTGCTTTTCCAGAGTGTCCAGGGAAGGAGGCAACTGGTCAGCCTCTTGCTGCAGCCCTCGATGCCTAACAAGCAGACTATCCTCCTTGCTCTTAAGAGCTCAGCACAGTCAAAGTCTTTTCTTAAAGAGTGGCTACCTGCTGGGACTATGGCTCCTGGTGTCATTACACACATCCCCTGTCTGTCTTCTGAAGGTTTTTTCCTTGCCCTCGACTGCTCTTGGGCCCCATCATGCTCCATCTCCCTCTTCATCTATGCAGGGTAAGCAGACATCACCACAGCCTCTCTCAGCTTGCTTTCCCTCCTCTGCCCCAGTACACAAGGGCCTTTTGCACCTCACTCTTAACAGGGGTTGCTTCAAAGCCAGAGGGGGCGAGGGATGTAGAAGGATAACGAAGCTCCTGCCAAGCCAAGCACAATGCAAACAAAAGAAACCCTCTAGAAAGCAGAGTGCATTTGCAAGCCTGAGAGACTTCGCAATGAAATGCATTTTCTTCTTGCTTGTCGCGTTCTTGTTACAGGGAAATAGCAAGCAGAGAGAATTCTCCTGCAAGTTTCGTGCTGTCTTGGCTGACAGCTAGATGATGTCTTGATTTTGAAACCTAAAGACCGCATCAAACAGGAACTGAAAGGCTTTTTCTCCCCTTATATGCAGCGATCTCTTTCCTCTTAAAAAGATATATGCAATCAGAAAGGCAGTTGGCAGCAGGCACCAGTTCAGGCACTGAATTAGGATCAGTGGCCTGTGTCCATGCAGGCACTTGCCCTTCCAGCTGGTGGAGGGGACACACAAAGCATGACCATGGCATACCCTTGGTACCCTGTCAGGGCCCAGAGATGGGGTCTTACTCTGTAAACGGTGAATTGCTGAGTTTGTAGATGCTAAACTTGAAACAGTGCTCTGGGACAGGCAAAATCCCTGTATCCTCTGTTTGCCTGGAGATGCTGATCGAGGACCATCATCCCAGTGCAAGCAGCACCCAACCTATTCCTTGCCTTGCAGGAAGCAGGAGAGGCCATGCTTCAACACAAATAACAAGAAAATAAAAAAACTCTCCCTGGTTCTCATTATTTTTGTGCAGGCTCTGGCCATCAAGACCTATTAAGGTGAAGTGTGTTAGCTTTGAAAGTCACAGCAGCCCAGACTACGCAGATGGCCAACGGTCTCGCTGCACTAATTCAGCCTTGTCAAATATCTGCCAAAGAGTTGTCAAGTCCCCTTCCCCTTAATGCTTTAAAAACCCCCAAATTTAAAAAGGAAAATGCAAACACATAGCAAAATAATGAGTGCAAAGGGGTATTTATCCTTTTTTAAGCATGCCGACCATTCTTTTCTCTCTCTTTTTAATTTCATAACCCCATCTGACTGCAAAATTCAAAAGGCTACATTAGCCTCAACCGAGTAACTTTTACTGTCCTTTCCCCTCCTCTCCTCAATCAGCAGATTTAACTTTCGTGCAGAGCAGCAAAGCCTTACAAGCTTTCAAAAATAATCCCAAAGATGGAGAAATGAACAGGCTAACTTTTCTTCTTCCTTAACGGGCTTCCAGAGCATCTCCAGAGTTGCTCCTACAGGTCCAAACTGCAACTCAAGCGTGACCGGGGAGTACACTGAGATCCCAAGCCCCCAGATTTCATCTCTAACCCATAAGGACTCACCAGAATCATCAGATGGGCAGCAAACTCTGAGTAACCGACAGTCAAGGTGACTGTCATGCAAAACCACACCTGAAGATGCTTGGACTGAAAGCTGTCAGTCTAAAGCACTGATTTAATCACTTAAGCTGAAAGCTGTTTAATTTTATCTATTCAATTATATAAGCAAGCTCATTTTTTAAAAATGTATTTAGGCTACTAATGGATTTCTCTTTTTTTAAAAAAAGTAATATCTACCTGTTGTCACAGAATACCACTACAGAGAGCACGTCTGCAGGGTCAAATGGCATTTGAAAAAATCTAACTAACAAAACCCCACTTTGACAGCCGTTTTCATCAAGCTCCTAATTGATTGACAAATTGTTCGTTGCACGCTCAGACGTGTCTATCTGTCAGTAAAGGGAAGTAAGTGCAAGGGAGTCGCTGCTGATTTTTATCCCCAGATCGTTTTCCTCCCCCAAAGTGTATTGCACTCAAAGAATCCAACACAAAGAAGAGTCATAAAGTGCTACTTCTGCTGACTTGTATAAAAAAAAGCCTTTTAAAAGGTTCAGATTGTGATTATAGAACTGAAATATCGCTAGCCCACAAGTGGTTGAGGAAAATATATATAAATTGCAGTTTGGTGTTTTACAACAATTATATTTTAGCTTTTACACCGACTTGCAATCCTGACAGATTTACCGCAGATTCAAATTAACATACCATAGCTGAATCTTACTGTTGCCATAACTTTTATTCAAACAGTTATATTTCCAATGGCAGCAACTATACTTTTACTGTTGGATAATTTTTTGCTAAGTAAAATAAATACCCTGTTACATTAAGACTTTTGCCTGTAATTCAGCTGAGAACGTTACCGCTCGGCACCAAAAGTTAAACTGCTCTTGCAACAAGGAATTTGTACTGCCATGTATTTTTATTTTGGGGGAGGATTGGAGGTAATAGTAACTTAAGAGTGGAAAGAGGGCTGAAAGATAAAAACAATAGACATTTTGGAGCTGAAGGCTGTTGTCTGCTAACATCAAAGTGAGTGATGTTTCTGGGCCACCTCTGTAGGAGCTGGAACAGCTCAGCATTGGCAGGCAGCGCCCTCCACTTGCCTCCCAGTGCTGCTGATTGCCTTTGGTTAAGCACTGGATTGAAACTGGGTTATGACAATAATATGAGTTACAATCAACCAGCTCCACCTGCACAACCAATCATGCCCACACCTGCACTTGACCCCAGTGGTAAAGATAAAATGCAGGGTTAAAAGCATAAGCACAGTGACTGCTATTATATACCATGTGCTGCCATGAAAGGCTTCAGAGTCTCCTTCTCTGGTGACATTCAAACTCCTCGGACGTGTTCCTATGTGACGCACAGTAGGTGATCCTGCTCTGGCAGGGGTTGGACTGGGTGAGCTTTTGAGGTCCCTTTCAACTCCTCATATTCTGTGATTCTGTGATTTTATCACATTTAAACATGTGTTTGTTTAGGTTTCCTCTGAGCTTTCTGGGGTCTGACATAGCTGAAATAAGCTCTGCTCCTCATTTGTTTTTTTGCTGTGTCCCTGTTCCTGACAGAGGACTTTGGTTTAAAGATTTAGATGCTCTCAGTCTCCAGAGTAATATTTGGAGCTTCAAATCATGCCCTAAATAAAGACTTGCTTTAAAAAGGTATTGAGGTATAACAATACTTACTTACTTTTAGAAGGAAACAAAACATTCAGCCTGTGGAACATACTTCAGAAACTATGCCACACTTATGACAAGCTAAAACCTTCTAAGGACTCAACCTCAGAGTTAAAAATTAATGTTATGGTTCACCTATCCCCAGCTGTGGTATAGCAATATGAATCACACGAAGGCTAGCAATTTGACATAAGACACACTGAAGTTGTGGCTCACAAGTCAAAGGGCGCTCTCCTCTCAAGGAAACAGCTGCCACGCACACCTTGCAGCACCTACACTCCGATATAATGAAGTTTGAGGCCAGTATTTGGAAAGATATCTAAAGATCTTGTTTGTCTCTACATAACACACACACTTGATATTCAAACTATCAAATCTGAAAACAGCAAAGTCCAGGTGACTTTCAAATGTCACCGTTTAGGGAATCAAAACCCAAAATACTCAAAATTATCAGTTGTTCAATATGATTGATTTGTTATGGATGGAAAAAGATGGCTTTGGGTTTTCAGGTCAGGCTCAAATGCATCCAGCTTCTTCATAAAAATAAAATAATGCTGCTCTGATTCGACAGACAGTATTTCCAAGCCTGCAATTAAAATAGGCACTTCCTCACCTGTGATGTCTTCCTCTGTCTTCACTGCTAAGAAGCTTCACATCATTACCTTGGATCAACACCGACAAAGGGAAATTTATTATTAAATCCAAAAGATGACTTCATTATAACCTTGTTGGTCTGTTGATAGTTTATACGTAAGTTACTGTCCACATATATCAGCCAATCTTTACCATTTGTCAATTCGTATGTCTCATATATCAGCCCAGATGGGAGCAAAAAGTTGTTATGCCCAATGTCCCTCGCTTACACAAAAAGTTCATACTGAATTTGATGTTTCAAATCACACACTTGACAATTTTATTGTTGTCAGTGATAAGGGAGAAAGCTCAAATGAAACCAACGTCCTTTGCTGTCAACGACAAGGGTATCTCATGTCTTGAATGCCATCACAGGCAGGAAATTGCCTGCCCTGGTTTCAAAGAGAGATTTCTGGAAGAAGAAGGGAATGACTTCTTGACAAACCACACTCCTTTTGAAAATTGTCTGTCAATCAGGGAAACCAAATCTGCGATTAGATGTTAACTCTTTCAAGTTGACCTAACGTTGTCTGCGTGGCATATTCAGGTGCTTTCTTTGGGACAATGTTGTTTGTCAGGGAATAGCTTAGCCTGGTTACCAAAATTTTTTGGCTGGTGCCACCAATTTGCCAAAAAACTCCTTGATTGCTGTTGTATTCACCTATTTATCATCTCTCACTGTAGATGTGTTCATTCCTCTCTATGCCTAAAAACAGCTTTGATTTGATTCAGAAGCCTTGAAAGAGGCACCAACAGTGTCCGCAGCTCACAGTGGACAGATGGAAACATGGGGTGCAGAAGCCAACTGGTGAAGGCAAAACTCAACAGCACAAGTCTGGGCAGCAGGAATTTTAGGAATGCTCTGTGGGGAGACCAAATACCAGTATTTTCTATTAAAAAAAAATACAAAAAGGATCCCAGCACAGGGGAATCAGTCAATGCATGTTTGGTTTGTGATTTGCAAGAGCACACGTCTCCCACTGACACTCCTCTCTGACAATCCAGCCATTCTGTTTAGGAACTCCACAGCTCTCATTCCTGTAGACACAAGGTTTACTCTTTGTGTTTGCACAGTACCCAGAGCAGTGGTGCCAAAACATTCACAGGGGACATCTCTGGGCATGACTGCAGAACAAAATTAAGCACTAAAGCTGGAAGCTATGAAGTTACTGCAAAGAGAATGGGGAAGTTCACAGCAGCCCTTTCCTCTCCTCCACTGGGGAGCAATTGGGACTGACCAAACTTTGTACCAGGGAAGGGAGAAATTAGATGTTTTTATTCCCAAAATTGCACAGAATAAGACTAGGAAATGCTAAAATCAAAGGCAGCAGAAGCAAGCAGTATGTCCTTCAATGCAAAGGGTTAAGATGCTGGCTACAGTAAGACAGGAACAAAGTCAAAACAAACTCAGTGACTCCTGGGATCAGACACTTACTGTGGCCCTCCAGAGTTGCCACAGTAAATACTACAGGGTTTTGCAACCTCCTGTTTCAGGATTTAAAGTAATCTCTGTGATAAAATTAATATAAAGATCAGATTATCCAGTTTCTGCCCACTTTTCTTCCTAAGACAGCTGGGTAAACTATTCAGGAGACTTTCAAACCACTGGGAGATAGCTCACAAAAACCTTTCATGCCATGCTCTGGGTCTGATTGGGAGTGGGATTTCAGCCCATGCATCATTTAGCTGCTTTTGCAATTTTTATCTCAGTTGCTCTCTGCTCCGAGACCATATCTGGCAATATCTACAACTGTTCTCTACTCATGAAAATGTGATGAATACCACGGATTGCCAGGAAGATTCATATTAAATCTAACAGCTTTATAATAGTCAATAACTTACCTGTCAGGTCAGGCTATTTTATTAAAGACCATCCTAGAGGCTTTTCTCTAATATTACATTATTGAATACCATAGGTGGGCCACACTGTGAAAAGAGAGAATGTCACCTCTTCTATCTTCATAGCTAAACACATACATATGCATGAGTGTGTGTAGATATATATATTTCTAAGCCTAATTTTTATTTTAGCCTTTCCCATAGGGTAGGGAAACAAGCAGGAACACCAAGAATTCCAGCAGCACAGAGAATGATGATCCCAAAGTGATTCTGCCCCCCCTCTGCTCTCATGAGACCCCACCTGGAGTACTGCGTCCAGTTCTAGGGCCCCCAGACATGAGGGGGACATGGAACTGTTGAAGTCAGTCCAGAGGAGGTCACAAAGATGATCAGGGGCTGGATCACCTTTCATATGAAGATGGGATAAGAATGTTAGGGTTGTTCAGCCTGGAGAAGAGAAGGTTCTGGGGAGACCTTATAGCATCTTCCAGTTCCTGAAGGGGCTACAGGAAAGCTGGGGAGGGACTTTTTACAAGGGTGTGTAAGGATAGGACAAGGGGTTTCAAACTGAAAGAGGGTAGATTATGTTAGTTACTAGGAAGAAATTCTTTACTGTGAGGGTGGTGAGGCCCTGGCCCATGTTGCCCAGGGAAGCTGTGGATGCCCCCTCTCTGGCAGTGCCCAGGGCCAGGTTGGATGGGGCTTTGGGCAGCCTGGGCTGGTGGAGGTGTCCCTGCCCATGGCAGGGGTTGGACTGAGGGAGCTTTGAGGTCCCTTCCAACCCAAACCATGCTGTGATTTTAAAATATGAGGCCAGGATAGGACTGAGAAAGACAAGTAGCTTCCCTAAGGTGCATACTGGAGCAATAAGAAAGCACGTACAAATAATTCATGGGTCACATAAACACCACAACACATCACATCATGTTCATAAACAAAACAACTGCTCAGTACAAACCCAGGACAAAGAAGCTGCTACTTAAATCTCTGTTTTGCAAGCAGCAGACCAAGGGCTCAGACACCAGCACACTCTGACACCACCACCAGCAGCTGCTCTTTAACCCCCCAGATATTAAAGTTCTCTCAAATATTAAGGGGAAACAATTACTTACCCTCATAGAGAAGGACGCAGCTAGCACCATAAACCACCCTCCAGCACATACTTGTTTCCCAGCATCCTCAGTCCAGACCAGGGCCAGGGTTTAAACTGGTGCTGTGGGTGGGGGCCCAGGTGAGGCTGGAATGGGCAATTAGGGGCTATTAGTGCCATGGGGCCCTATTTTCCACACATGATGCAGGGGCCTGGTGCAGCTTGGCTGTCTCATTTTTGAAGCCAAAATATGGTAGAAGAAGCTTCTGCCAATGTTTCAGGATTGAGCAGCAAAGTCGCTGCTGATACCTTTGCCATCAGGATGGGTGAGCTCTGCTGGCCCAAAGCATGCTCCTCATTGCAGGCTGGCACCTGGGGCAATGTGCATGGCTTCTCCTGTCAACAACCACTTTATTTCTGTTTAATAAAACCATTAATTCTGATTTTTGCTGACGGCCAGAGAGGGTTAGCCCATTTCCCTCAGCCAGACAGCAGGTAGAGATGAGCAACAGCAAATACACCCATGGAAATTAGAGTCAGACATGGGTAAAAGGACAAAAAAGAAAAAATCCCAGTGAGGTTTTTGATGACACAAAGCTGTGATTCCTGCCACCCCCCTTCCCATTTGTTCTCTTTGGAGCTATTCCATGTACTTTGCAGAAATAATGTGTTTTGAGGACTGGGAGGAATAAGGGAGGATGTGATGTCTTTTATTGCAAGCTGCAGCTGGGTTCTGTTAAATGTTGCAGGCAGTGGCACCAAACGGTCTCCCTGACTGTGACCCCAGAGTGATAACTTGCCTGGCCCAAATAATGCCAGGCACGAAACAGTGTGGGGCTCATTTGGAAATGCAGGTGTTGAAAATGGGCAGAAATGGAAAAGGTTATGGCTCTCAAGCCAAAAAATAAGGGAGGAAGTGCCACCTGACATAGGATGCTACCCAAAAGCTGGTAGCAAAAAGCCTGCGAGAATTTCTGTGGGTACGCACATGCATGTATGTGAATGTATGCACACATGATTCACCTTCTGTCACTGTGAGCAAGCTCCTGCCTCTGGACACGAGGTGGCAGATGGGGAAGTTTGGAGAGGTGCAGGGGTCTGTATGTACTTGCTGCAGCCACCCACACACTTCAGAGGACAGATCTCACTGCAAAAGGGTAGGACGTAGGTTCATGGCTACAGAGGTTGCTTATTGGTGCATGGTATAAGGTGGTTTCTTTGCTGACGACAAGCTGAGATAGTTGCATTCCCAACTCGACGTGCCTAACTCAACCTCTGTAGAAGTCCCAAGGTGCCCTCTCCAGTCAGCAGCAAATGAGAGACACCTGCACAGGGAGGCTTCAAGCAGAAGCTGGGAATACATGGATTAAACATGGGCTAAAGCTCACTTTCTACTCCATGCCCTAAATGCACAAGGTTTGGCTGAGGGCAGGGCTCTTCCTTACGTTGCAGTCCTGACCCCAAAACCAACTCTGTCTGGGAGAAAGGCAGATGTTTGCTCCAGCCAGCTGGATCAGTGATCTGACACAGCCCACGGGAGTGAGAAAAGCAAAGCCAGAGCAAATCTCCCTGACAAGAAACCAGCAAACAAGTCTAATGAGTAGACTTTCCAAAGCATCCGGCAAGCCCGGCTGCTGTGCTGGGTCTGCCCTGCTTTTGGTGGAGTAGCACGCTGGTTTCTGTTTCAGTCTTTAAAAGGGAGAAGTGGCAGGAGTTGATTTTCTCATTTGTATTCCAGCTTAAAGGCAAGAAGCAAACCTGTTCTTCTGAATTCACATCATGTATCCAGCCAAGCCACTGTACGTCCCTTGGATGGATTAATCTCCCTGCTCCTAGCTCTATTCTCCAATTCCCTCTCTGCCTGAGCTACTATATGGTATTCCTCGTCATGCCACCGGAGACGTGTTCCCGTCTCCTCTCTTGTCCAAACCCCTTTGTAGCACTTCTGGACACAAATTGACAAATACAGGGAGCTGAGGTGGCCACCATGACGTTCTCCTTCCTTCTTGGGCTTTTGACACATCATGTCAAAAAAGCCATCGAAACATAGGGGAAAATGATGATTTCAGTTTGTCAGCAACTTAATTGTTCCTTGTTACAAGTGTGTATCTGGAGAGTAATTATTTCTGGAAAGCCTTTTCATACTCCATGGAGTATTAAATAGGCAACACTGGATTCCCTTTGTTTAAATTGCTTCCCCTGTCAAGGTAAATCCTGTGCTCAGCCTTCCTCCATCTCGTGCTCATTTTGCTGGCTTTAGCAGACTGCTTCTCCCTAATTGACCAATTATGACCACTGCAACTAAATCAATCATCCATCCAGAGGTGGATGCCTGCATTTATTTATCTAGATCAGGAATGCTGTAGATAATGGGTCATTAAAAATTACGCTTTCCGAGCTACAGATATCATGAGCCTGACTAGCAAAGAATGAGCTTTTAGATAAGAAAGAAGGCTTAGGAGGGTCAATTAGGTTATAATTGGCTTGGATCCTTGCTCTCTCATACACCAGCTTTATTAAAACCCTGTAGTTGGAGACAATACATTATCTTTGCTTCAGCACAATTATTTTTAAAATGGGGCTGCACAATTTGGGGCTTGCCAACACACGCTATCCATTACCAACAAATCTGAGATTATTAAACCCCCGAGCCGATCAGATTATAAAGCTAAAGGTCATCCTGGAGAGAAGATAGAGAGGACAAAAGCGCTCTTCTTCTGCCAAGCTAAGCTCGAGCCATTGCAAAGCGTGATTGACTTGTGAAATAAAACACCGTCGGTCTGAAAGGAGCCCCGAGTTACACGAGCCCTAGGGCTGAGCCGTTCCTCTCGGTACTCAGATGGGATTTCCCTCGCTGGGAAATGTCTTGGCAGCTCCAGCAATATCACAAAGTGATCCCCTGTTACAAGCATTTGCTCTGGGGAGGAAGAAAGAAACCTCTCTTAAGTCTTTCTCAAACTGATTTGCTCAGCTTGCTCGTTCAACATCTGTTTTCAAGCTCGTGAAAGGGAAAACCATATCTGTAATGAAACTGGCCAGCAAGCCCAAAGCCAAGGAGCTGCTCCCCAGCACGAACCCAAAGCCCTTTCTTTGACAAGCCCTTCCTACTTGTTTTCCTACTGCTCGTCGTCTGGTTTTGCTGGAGAGTATCTCCCTTTCCCCCCCAGGTACTGAACCAAGCATCCTTGCTCTGTGGGATCTGGCAAGAAAGCGTTGCTGCTGATTCGCTCTACAACTTGGTTTCCAAACATCGAGCTCAACCTTTAGGTATTTCAGATAACCAGGAAGCCAGATTGCTTGAAGAGAGGCATCCAGAGCAGCTTCAGAACGAGCGTGCAGCACCTGGTGATCATCATCAGCATGTTTTTTCATCGCGCTGTTGCTCTCATACCTCATCTTTGCACGACAGGACTTTGTACGAAAGGCATGGGAACAGGGAGCTCTTGAATCCCAGCCGCATTTCTGCTCCTCCCTTGCCATTTGGCTTGGAGTGAGATATCCACAACTTTATAGACCCATTTTTGAAGATATCATGAGGACTAATCAGACAGATGTTTCTAAATAACAGCTTCTACACGCAGAGTTAGGTGGTTTATGGTCAGCGTAAGACAGAGCTTGGAGTACAACAGCAACACAGCCCCTATGTTTCACCTGAGGAGTCCTGAGGACCACTGTGGTGATGGCTTCTGAGATAGCTGATGTTCACGCCGCCTTCCAAATAAATCCTCCCCCTGGAAATAAACTCTAGGATGGATTTGGAGAGCTTCCCTCGTAGTTTTTACTCCTAAGTTTCCCTCACTTGCCCTATTTCTTGCAGGTTCTTTTAATACTGGGGAAAGGAAATAAAAAAGAATAAAGACTGAAAAATTTACCAGTTTTTTGTCCCTAGGAAGTGCAAAAATTTGTTCAGATCTTGCCCCCATTTCATTCACCCTGAAACACAAATGCATGACTTAAAAACAGCACAGTGAGAATAAAAAAATCCCTCCTTTATAGGCTGAGCAGTGCATTTTGATAAAGCATGCATTCATAGAATAAATTTTCGGTAATAAACATCTGCCTTTTTACCATACATTTTATAATCTGTCAGCTCCATCTGACACGTATGTGCAATAGCCACATATTTAAAAAAGAGAGAAAGAAACGCATGCATTTTTTACCCACATTTAGCCTGAAGTGGCTTCATAATTTATTGCCGCAGTTTGCTGCCGCTGTGATTGAGCGCTGGAGCGAGGGAAGCCTCCAAGCAGGGATCATGGGAATATAAAGGGAATTGGCACTCGCAGGGAACTGAGCAAGTCTTGGGCTCGTGGCCCCGTTTTGACTCCTATCAATGCCAAGTGTAAAATAATAGTCTGATTCAGAGCTAAATGCCATCTAGATTTCCCACCGAGTCCATTAATTCTCTTCTTTTATTGTGGCAGAAAGTATTAAATACCCCACGCTAGAAGCGGGGTTTCATGCAGATCTGTATTCCAATTACGCAGCATCCTTTTCCAATTCAAGACATTGTATTGATTTGTTTGGGGGTAGGGGGCATTCATTTTTTTTCTTCTTTTTCCAAGTTAAAAAGAGCAATTTATTCTTTCTTTACCCGGCAGTTCAAATTGCAGATGTTTTTGTCAAGCTGCTGCCTATCAGAGCTGGTGCATTAGCCAGGAGAGTGGCTGCTCACAAAGGAATATGTGAATATTTGACTTGTTTGGTCCTCTCAGATCAACTCTTTGCAGTCTTTGAGGATTATCATCAATGAGGAATTCCAAAGTGACACCTGCTAGAGATGGCCCAGCTAATTGTTTGCAAGCTTTTCTGCTTCTGCTGAGATTTTGGCAACCAACCCCTAAAAGAATGACTTCAAGCTGTGTTTCCACAATAAAGAGCTTGGAGGAATGACACCAACTGCTTTTTCCAAGCAATGCAAAAGACATTTGCCACCCTATCACCACAAAAAAACCCCTCCAATATTATGCATCTGCTTTCTGAAGGTGCTTCTGTCACTGAGCAGCAGAATTTAATAATCCCAGATTTAATCCCACTGACCAAAACTGGGCTCCTAGCACAGATAAAGTATATGCAGGGTGTGCTTTGAAATTCAAGTTTTCTCAAAGGCAAGGGAGCAGCTGGGTCAAAACATTTCGTGAGGGTGGTAAATTATGGTTTAAAGTTTATTTGGTGGAATCAGTGATGTAAGAAGTCCAGAAAAGAGTTTCCCCATCAATCCTTTATTTCCTTTCTTTTCCTTTTTTATTTTAATGGCAATGACCATAGTGAGCTGCTCGACCATCTCCATCACAGAATCACAGA
>NW_010164663.1:0-11516 GCF_000695765.1 Mesitornis unicolor | reverse complement strand
AACCCCTCACAGAAAACCCAATACAGCTAGTGAAATCATCCTTAACCCCAGGTAAGGAAGGCCTGGGCAAAACCTTCTGAGCACGAATTTTAGCTGGCTTGTGCATTTGAAGCAGCACAGGAAGAAGAGGAAGTGCTGTTGTCTCCTACTACAGAGTAGAATTTAATTGTGTATTCTTGCTGTAGGAGTAGTAATTTAAACACAGAGACAAAAATGGAAGCACCTAGTGAGAAAAAGGTGGCTTTCTTGCTGTATCTTTCTGTAGTTCAGTCTCTTCACATGAACATGAGCAGGGCAATTTCCTTTGCTATTCTTCATTGTAGGTGGCAGGCTTTGTTTTTTGGCTACTGTTGGCCAAATGGTTGTGTGAGAGCTGATGGAGTAAGGGAGAGATTCTTTTGTGTCTGCAACCACTATAAGTAATGATGGTTTATATGAGTTGGAGAGTTATAACTGATCTGTGTAACAGGGAGGACACAGGCTGAAATTGAAGGTTAGTAGATGAAATGTACTGACTTTTGAATGACAGTTATGAAACTTGGCAAGTGAGCCAGCTTGAAATTGTACAGTGCTGTAATTTTGTAAGGTTCAAAATTTATATCCTCGTTTCAGTGATAATACACTTAATTCAGAGAAGGAGGTATTTTGTATTCTATATTGTACCACAGAGTGCACTTCAGCTGGAGAGTTGTTCCTGCTTTGGTCTGGGGTAACTGCATCAGCTCAGGGAAGGGTTCTTCTGTGAGCTCTAAGTGCTGCTGGTTTAAAAACAATGCAGAACAACCCCACACATAAAAAGTCACACTTGCCTAATGAGAAAGAATAATACAGTAAGTACAATATTACTCTGTAGCATTAAAGTTGTACTGGAAGAGGTGGTACAGAGACAAATATTGTAGTTTTAGTCAACTGTAGACTGTTGGGTTTGTAAGTGCCGGGTTAGATTTATGGTAGGTTTTCATTGCACACATTAGTTCTGGAGTGATGGGGCAGTATGGTGGGGAAAAAAAGACAAAAAGGGAGAAGGTTTCTTGAAAGTTATACTGAGTTTATCTAACAAGCTATGCTCAAGAGGAAATTGAAAAAGAAAATTAGTGAAAATATAAGGAAAGGAGGAAAATAAGATATCAAAGGTGAGAGACACGAGTTCTGTTTCTGTTTTTTTGGGAAGCTGTATGATGTCCCCGTGAGTGCTATACTAAATAGAAAAGTTCTGAACCAGAAAGGGGAAAATGTGAAGATACAGAATTTAAATGAAGAATTATATGTGTATTTTAACCTATTAGATAACACTCTGTGCTGGAATGCTAATTATCCCTAATTGTTATATTTGCTTTACCCATGAATAAAATATCACATATCTAATAAAATATGCAGTGAAAATCACTGTAAAATTCCTCTTGGAGTCTTTCATGCAGTTTTAAAGGATTTAATCTCTTATTCCTTCATTGCTTTTTAAATCATTAACTTTCTATAATCAGTTGGATTGCTAAGGCCAATATCCAGTGAACCTAACAATAATTGCTTGTTTTGCAGAACAATTTTTTGTTAGTCCAACCGTATCTTTCTAAGACGCTTAAATAGAGTTGGTGATTTCATTATAATAATTCACTTGTGATGAATCAAAAATCAAATAGCACCACTCTGGTGCTGTGTAAAGTAGCTCTGGAGAGAGCAGAGGAGGGCGTAGCAGCAGACCTGAATGTTGGGCCTGGATTTATTGTGCCTTACTGTAATGTATACAGATAAAACAATGATCACTTCTGCAAATCAATTTTAAATACAGAAACAAAAATCTGCACAGGGCAGGCTTCCCTGCCTTGGGAATCAAAATCTGTATTTGTGATCCAGACCTGATGACAAGATGGTAACTTGATTTGTTTTTAAAGTGTGCAGGAGGTCAGGTCTCCCTGACTGCCCCCTGAGTTTAGGCTCCTGAGCCATTAAGATCACAGAATCATAGAAGCATTTGGTTGGAAAAGACCTTTAAGATCATTGAGTCCAACCGTAGCCTGTCCACTGCTAAACCATGTCTCTAAGCACCTCATCTACCCATCTTCTAAATACTTCCAGGGATGGTGACTCCACCACTGCCCTGCATAGCCTGTTCCAGTGCCTGATAACCCTTTCAATGAAGAAATTCCTCCTAATACCCAACCTAAACCTCTCTTGGTGCAACTTGAGACCATTTCCTCTCGTCCTGTCACTTGTTACTTGGGAGAAGAGACAGACCCCCATCTCACTACAGCCTCCTTTCAGGTAGTTGTAGAGGACAATAAGGTCTCTCTTCAGCCTCCTCTTCACCAGGCTTATCAACCCTAGTTCCTTCAGTTTCTCCTCATATGGCTTGTGCTCCAGACTCCTCACAAGCTTTTTTGCCCTTCTCTGGACATGCTCCAGCACCTCAATGTTGGTTTGTTTTGAAGGCATCAGTTGTCTTTTCCAGGTGACAGGAGACTATTGCAGAGTTACCTCGCTGATTGCAACTGGTATTGAAAGTTGTCTGGCAGTGTGCCACTATGGGCTGAAAGCACAGTGGGGACATCTCCACACCAGACATTGTTAAGCAAGGATATTTGTTGATGTGGACCCTTTACCTTCTTGCATTCTTCAGCTTTAAATATTTGAGAATGTTTAAAAGTAATTTTACGTACAGGAGAGTTGTTAAAGGGAAAAGGACAGTAGAAAAGATCCGGTTCTCATTCAGCAGAGCCAGTGTAGAGCACTGGCAGTGAACATCCAGTGTACAGTAGGGGCTGTGATCAATGGCGAGTGAAGGGTGATAGCTATTATTGGTCATATCAAAGTACACATACTTCCCTCTTTCACTATTTTTATCTATTTTTTACTCTCTCATATTCCAAGTTTGTGGCAAACTGTTGTGATGGCTGCTATGTTCTAGACTCTTAAATATGTTTTATTTCTGTCCAGGAGGAACAAAGTTAAACACACTATAACACAAATATCTGTTATTGGGGCAGATAAAGCTGCTTTTTATTTCTCTGGAATTCCACTTATTTGCCCTCTTTTGAGACAAATATAGCCCCAAAAGTTGATTATCCTGCTTAAGGTTAGTGTTTCTTCAGCTTTCCCCTTTCTAAATGTATAGACCCAAGCAGTATTCCAGTGTATCCACTAATATATTTGCTATAAATATCTTTTAAAATGTACTACTCAGGTGCTACCTAGATTTCAGCTCCATGATACAGGTTAATAACTAGCAATGGGGTATGTATTTATGTACGCATAGACAATGTATAAACACACAGTTTTTCAGTAATCAGAGGGATTATTCTTTTTGAAAATATTTGACTGCCTTTTTCTTTAATTTGGGATGACATTAGTTTCTACTTCAAGTAACAACACAGAGATTTGGGAGGCATTTTCCTTGCAGGAAGTCATAACGTGAATACAAATCGTGAACTGGCACCCCACTGTGCTAGAAGCTGTACAAATATGAAACAAAAAGTTGGCTGTCAGAAGATTTCAAGATGAAGTAAGAGAGTGGGCTTGGATCTCTGCGATTCAGACAGTTTGTACACTGGCAGACAGAAGTTGCAAATCTTTTTCTGAGAGACAGATTCATTCATTCACGTTCGTGAATGATCACTGGGTATGAAGGAATGGAAGTGCACAGATACGTCCGCAGGGATGTACTGACAGGGCAGATGTGGTGTGGCTGATGTCAGTACTGCCCTGGTTTGGGGTATGTGATGATAAAAGTTACAGGGCTGTGAGGTAAGAGCTGATGGGAAATGAAGACTAGCAATGTGTGTGTAATCATTACCTACAATACTTTATTGCCAATAACCTTGGTTAAATTGGCGAAATAAAAACAGTCATCTCATCAGTTGCCAACATATTACTTTCTGGCTTTACCTAGTGCAGGAACTAAATCATGGTTATGCACATGTGTGCTCTCTCTCTGTTCTGTTTGGACAAATATTTCATTGTACAGTTTTGGAAGATGTCTAGATAGAAAGGCCCTTTTTGGGAAGGTGGAACAATTTATGCTACAAAATACCCTAGTTTGTTTAAAAGAGATATTTAAATGTAACCTGTGATTCTAAAAGCATCTGCAGCCTCATTAGCTAGCCTTGTGGAGTTTCTAGAATATTATTGAAATATTATTAGAGAAATTATTTTCCATCTCCTTGGAGTAGCTGTCCTGTTATGGAATTGGATTGCATCCTGAAGATACATGAACAGCACCCATCTACTTGAAAAATTCCTCTCATTTTTGCCAGTGCTAAGAAGAGTGGGGGTTACTTCAAATAAAGTGGCTGAAGTAAGGGGGCAGGAGCAAAGCATGTCCTGTGTATAGTGTATATGCTAGACAGGAAATGATCAGCAGTGCTTGGTGTCACCACCGGGGAGGGTGATGTCTTAGGGACATCACTGATGCTGCGTAGCTGCAAGGAGAGGAGTTTGCAGGTAAAGGACAGTGTGAGGCGGCAGGAAACAAAGCATTATTGGGCGTTTCTTTGCAATAGAGAGGCTCTGGGAGCAGGAGTGCTCTGGAGAAGCTTCAGGTGGTACCTTCTACATGGGGATTTTGGAGCAGAGTGGAGGGTGGTGGTGGGAGTAGGCTGGGTGGTGAAGGGGTGCAGGAAACATACTGGTGGGGGGCTAGGCTGAGTGATGGGCCAGGCTACCTTTGTAAGAGTACAGGAAGGAATACTCAAGGGAATAGCAGGTAATATTTCACTTATATGGGCTGGAGACTGGGCTTTAAACATCTGCGACAAACCATATAGAGGAGGTATGTGTGTATGCATACAAGGAAAGTTGGAAAATACAAAGGAGTGAGGCACCGGAATGGCCCAAATATTACTGAAAAGAATAAAAATATAATGCCAACAATGCTTTGAGAACAGTATATCTAGAAGATAATACTAAGTTTTAAAGAAACTAAATTATAGATTAGAAAACTGGATTGTTTCTCCCCATCCAGCCTCTATAGTTTTACTGTAAAGCACTTGAATTGTGTGGTAGATCTTAGGGTTTCGTTTTTTTCCCTTAGCTGATAATTGTGCCTGGTTACTTTGCAGAAAAGCGAGATCCATTTTATCTCTGCATTGCCTAGTAATGTTGTACATAGGCACAAACAATGAGTACTGAAGTGTCATCTACTGCTCTGCTCTCAGGATAACTCTGAGCCTATCGTACCTCTTTGTGCCTTAGCATTATCCCTCTGATTAAATAATCTTCCTTTGCTTCCTCTGTGTGACAGTTTATTGCTGGTTTGTACCGTGCCTCTGTGTAAGCTTAGCTTCTGTGGCTGGCAAATGGGAGGAAGGGATGCACAAAAAGCCACAGCTTCTGCTCCATTGGCTTTTGACCTAATTTAGGAAGGGGAAATAATGCAGCATGCTTCTGGATTCAAAGCCTGCCATGTCTTCTGTGGAGAGAGAGGGAGAGCCCTAGCTTTCTCCTCCTCTCTTGAGTAGCTGCATAACTTCCATTAAAAGTTAGACCTCTCTTCAGCAAAGCTCCAGAGTGGTGAGTGGATCCACTTTCACACTTATCTTGTGATATATGTCCTCATTGGGGCTGTTGAGGCTAAAGTCTGGTTTTCTGTCACCATCAGCGTTGTCCAACCCCCATTCAAAGCAGCGAAGAGACAACCACTGACTCGTATTTCTTCTCAATGAGACACAGGAAGTGTTGGGGATAATAGGTTTTTAAATATTTTTCTGTTTGAGATCAATGATCTCTATTAACAGGGATGAATGATGTATGGGAGGAGGAGGTAAATACTTCCTCAGGGAAAGGTAGATAATGATAGCATTTGGAAACAGCTATTGCTGAAAATCATCTTCTGCAGGATTTAGGAGGTTTTTTGGTTTTGTTTTTTAAAAGCTGTTCATTAAAGTAGTGTTTGGCTTTTTTTTTTTAGCTCTTTTTTTTAAAAAGGGATGCATTTTTTCCCCCCATTTTTTGTAAGACTGCCAAATGTCCCTGCGGCTAGAATTAATTGGCTCTTTGTGTTGAGTCAAGTAAGGAGTACAACTGTTTTCAGAAAATACTAGGTTTACAGACTCCTATCCAGAACATGAAAAGGAGAGAGAGGCAAACTTTATATAAACAAGGTTCTTGCATCATTTTGTACCACTAGCTTGGAGTAACAAATAGAATATTGAAATTGTTGGTGCGTTGGAAGCTGTTAAAGCTGTCCCTGTAACCACCATCCCTTCATTCTGCTTAATTCTCTCTGTAGAACAAGCTTGTGCTGTCTTCTCTCCCTCTCACCTCCAGGCATCTGCAAGGAATAATCAAATGTCTGCTACTTAGGAGTAACCAGTGTTTGGTTTTTGAGGCAGGTTCCAAGAGTAAGTGCCACATTTTGTTGCTAGTGTTGCTTTAGTGATATGACAGAGGTTATCGGTTGCGGTTTGCTTCACAGATGCCCCCTGACCATTTTGGATTCTAATGTATTTTATCATTTTTAATACTGCTTTTTCCATGGCTACTTCTCACGGTGGCAAGAAGTCAGTGGGCAGCAGCAGAGGTAGATGTAAGCTTTGAAATGGCTCTTTTATGGAGGGGTTTGAGGAGTGTGTCTCGGAGTCTTTGCATTAAAAATCCAAAGTGTTAACTTAAATGTAATAATGCGCTGACAAAGTGCTACTACCATCTGCTAGTGAGGATTAGCACTATTTAAAAATCTCTGTAATTCCCAGAAAGAGCAGAGGAGTCATGGTGTGAAGAATAGTCTAACTCTAAATTAGTGTTTTAGTTCAAGGAGTTGCAAACTGTAGGGACCGCTGCCTACCAGAGATTTTGTGTCATACTCTCAGCTCACATAAAGGAGTAAATATTTGTGGCATATGACTAGAATGATGCCAGTTTCTAACAGTTTCCAGCTTGGCCACCAGTTTTGCAGCAGAATCCTTTCTAGTTACAGATATTCTGCTACTGAGAAACAGTTCTTTCCTTAGTGTTCCTACGGGGTTTTGAACACCACCTAAACGCTCAGCTGTTTCGGTATGTAAAAGTCAGGCTACCCCTAGAGGATGACCTGCTACTGGAAATGTGCTCAGTAGCGGACCATCTCCATCCCCAGACTTCTTTCAGCTGAGCATGCAGAAGTAATTCAATGTCTAGAAAGAAGAGGGTCAGACCAGTTTCCAACCTGTTCCAAAAGCTAGCATAACTTGCTGATATCTGCTAGGAAATGCTTTCTGTGACAGTATTAAGGATGCTCTACTCATATTAATGAGCAGCTAAATCTTACACAATATTTAAAGAAGGGTGGAAAATGAGAAATCTGTTAATGACAGACTACATGTAGCTGTTGATCACCTAGTTTAGGAAGGATTTTGAAGATGCATAATAAAAATGCATTTTCTAAAAACTGCAGTTGAGAAGAAAAGGGAAAATGTGGCCAACCAGAAGCAATTTGGTGTATCTTCCCTCTCCTAAAAAGGATTCACTGAGTTATTTATTCAGTCTTGCACAGACTATAACTAATGCTTTTAACTAGCTCTGCAGAGAAGTAGATCATGTCTCTCATATGCCTTTAACAGAAAAAAGATTGTCAATATTTTTTGCTGGAGTAAACGTTGCATGTGTGTGTACATCTGTTGTACACAGGCCTGTTGGTACGATGGCTATGTGGTCCATGTAGCTAAGACATACTAAGACCAACTCTACTGGACAATACAGCAGTTCTACCTTTTATTATACTTAAAGTATTTTTCCATGCTGGAAGACAACTGGAACTGATTGTATGTTTGAAGGTCAGATCTTTCACTTTTTACTTTAGGTGTAAAGATTTTTACCTCTTCCAGACTGCCCCTCAGGAACCCCTACTGCTTTCCTTGTTTTACACATGGAAGGGCTGATCTCCCATCAAGTTATTTGCTTGAGGCGAGTCACTGTAGATCCAGGGTAAATGAAAGATTTCTTTGCTGTCTGTTGCTCAATCCAAACAAGTATGTTGTTTTGTCATATCACTGAGAGATATTTTGGTTTATCCTGTGTGAGAGAGGGAGTACAGAACCACTTTCTATTGTGTTAGCAAATGTCTGTCTGAGGCATGAGGAACAGGGCCTGTTCGTGCTGTGAGAATAAGGTCTTATCTTAAGGGTCTTCTTGTCATGCTCTTACTTTTTGCTCAGACACGCTTTTGTTTCCTTTCATATCTGGTGTGAAATAAGAACAGATGGATTTTCCACACGCTTACGGTGAATAATAAACTGATGAAATAGAGTTGGCCAGTCCACAGCTGTCAGTCAGTGAACCTGCCCCTTTGAGGGATCTCCATTTATCATGACTGGGTGCTGAGTAATCTCTACCAGGTCTGCTGCATGGTAACCCTACATGAGAACAGTGTCACATGTATTCCCACATTATTTTCCCTGCTTATCTTCTCATACTTCAATGTTTATCTTCCTTCTTAAAAACTGCTTTAGTATTGACAAATTCAAAGCATATAAGAGTAGGATCTGAGCGTTATTAAGAGCCATCTTGTGATAGGGCTAGGGAGGGCAATTTCTATCTCATGAATCCCTTATTTTTTGGAAGGACTCACAGCTATTTATAACAGCTACCTCTTCACTGATCCCTCTCATTCCTAGCACCTTGGTAAAGGATGGTATGGATTTCACCAGGAGTAAGGGAAGGAAGAGCTTGTTTTAGTAGCATCAAAAGGTAAGGGACAGGGAAGAGAGGAGGTGGTTTAGTTGCAGAGTATCATGGAGTTCTTGACTCCAGTATCAAAATGGTGAAATGCTGTACAGTGCACATGTTCATTACCTGATTATTCCTTTAGAAATCTGAGGTCTAAATATTTTTAAAACAGTGCAGAAAGGTGCTTTGTGAGAAATTAAAATTTTTTTTAGAAGTGCTCAGAAACATAGTCTTTATCCTCCTCAGTAACCTACATCTACAGTTTAAAAAAGCAGGATTGCCAAAAGATAGAGCAGCCTGGCTGAAAATGAGTAATGTCAGGGGCCTAAATGAGATAAAACTGAAAGTAAGTTAGCCCAGGAATATCCCGGTGTATGTTGCTGAGGAGCCATTCATGGTAGCCAAGATAGCTCATACCTTTGCATCAGGCTGCTTGTAATACAGGTCCAGTGTAATGTTGCCCTCCTTTCATTACCTTCTCACCAGATAAACTAGGACATGCTCCTGGCCACTGGACCCTCCTGCTCTGTGTGTATGCTGCTGCCTACCTTTTTCATTCCCAGCAAGCTTCTTTTATCTCATCCCATCCTCCTACCATGGAAGCTGCTTCCAGGAGAGAGTGAAGGCTTTGCGTGCGTGACAGCAGTTTATTGCGCTTGTGAAATGCCAAGGGGTGAAGCCAAGCAAGTGGAGAGTTTTCTACTGCTTGGCTGGTACTTACGGCAGGCAGTTGTCTGTGTCTCTCACTGTGTCTTGGACTAGTCCCTCCAGGCTGAATTTGATTCCCGCAGTTACATCAATCATCACAGTACCTGTGTTGCGAACAATACCCTTGGCTTTTTGGAGATTCAGACCTTTAAGATAATGTGACTGTATGTTTGTTGATTGGCATGTAAGTATTTACGTTGGGATGTGGCATGATGGTAGGAAGGAAATGAAGAAGTTTCTGGGGCAACAGCTTTTCAGGCAACAGCTGTCACTGCAATGTGTAGCTAAATGGCAAGAAAAGCATACCTTGTGTTCCCTGGTGCTATACATCTAATAGCATTGCTTAGTATCCGTGTTGTGGTAATAGTACCTGAGATCGTGGCCCTGTTTTATGTGCTGTCTGTGTACATAGTAAAAAGCCATCCATGGTGAAGTTCCTGTAATCTTGCTGTCTTCTTGTTTCTTGTCAGCTTCATTTACTTGGTCTCATGCCCCAGGACAATGCTCTTGTATTCATGTTACCAGAAAGGAAAAGGAAAGCTTCAATAATAGTTTTAGCCTGAAACTATGTGAGATATGTTTCTGCTTCTATTACCTCTTATTTTTCCCCATCTGTGCCGACAGATTATATTTATTAGCACAACATAATTTTTTGAGCCAAAATACTTATTAAAATGCTCTTTAAATTGCTTATTTATCAGTCTGCTCATTGTAAAATAGGATTTTTAGGTTCTTACTGTTGTCATTTCCATAGTATAATACAATGCCTTTAAATGACATTGGTTTGGGTCCTAAGGCTAACTCACCTGGGCACAGCACCAGACTCACTTTTCCTTCGTCTTCTGTTCAGCGTACAGTCTGTATTCAACTGCTTTTATACACAATCAGAAGTGAAGGGCAGATAGAGAAATTCTATTATTTTCTAACAGATAATCATTAATTGTGCAGCCAAGAAGATTATGCAGTGGCACAACAAAGGATTTTGCATGCATTTGTTTTTATATCATGCAAAGCAATATTTTTACTTTCAGCTGCTGACCACTGAGGCTGCTGACTGAATAAAGCCTTGAAATATTCTCAGACTTTAAGCTTTTCCTGTTCTGTAAAGATCTGGTTCCGTAAAGATCTGAAAGGACTTGTCGTCGTCTCATCTCACTGCTGAGCAATCCAGACCATAGCATGCATTTGAATGTGTTGCTGAATTCAAATAGAACTCTATTGCTGTATTACTTCTTTGCTAGGTAGTGGCTCCTACTGGAACGGTCATCAGGACAAAGGCTGCTAGCCATGCTCCTTTTTCTCATTGCTAACTGGAATGTGACACAGGGCTAACAGCATTTTCAAAGTAGTTGCTGACTGCCACTTTTTCAAGCAGGGCATGTATTTCATAGCTCACGTTATTTTCATAGTCCCTGAGGGTTGTGGTTGTGTGGCCGCTAACATAGTCTGATAGACATGAGCGTATGTCGATAGTATCTTTTTTAGGAGATATGATGGGGGGGAGGGGAAGAAAATATTTCCTGTATCATACGTTAGAAAAAGCTGCCAGAGCCATATAAAAGGAAATAAAATTGGCTATAACTTTGTTCTTACAAATTATTATTGTAGGGTAAACACGATGTCCTCTGTTGTAGAACATTTGGAGGAATAACGTGTTTACCATTAGATTTAAAATCTGTTCTTTGCCTTTTCAGGCTCCTTTTTGCATGACTTCTGAAGTCCGTATGAATCATTCCATTGGCTTTACTGGGCTTTGGATCACATCTATGTTTATCTGATTCCTTCTTGTCCCTTCCCTTCTCCCTCACTTCAACCACTTCCTTGCCTTTTTTTATTCAAAGTCACTAGTAGCTGCCAATACTCATAAGCATCCTTTCAGTAATACATGTGGAGTATTCATATGTGTGTGAACTGAAAGAGACTGACTGGGGAAATCTTCACATTTCCAGATTTAAACATAGGTAGAAATCTCACCGACACATGATTCCTATTATTGTTACAATCTTTTGTATTGCTTTTTGTATTTTTGTCTCAAGATGCAAAAACCTTATTCAGAAACTAGTGAATTTTCAGTGAGCTTTAATGCCTTTCTGAAGCATTGATCACTGTCAACTACTAAAGACAGGACAATATGGACCACTGGTCTATCACAGAATCACAGAATCACAGAACGT